>NC_082393.1:3219322-3283852 GCF_031168955.1 Gadus macrocephalus
CTGCAAAGAGAGAGAGGGAGAGGGAGAGAGGATGGGAGTAGAGGGAGGGCGGTGGGGGAGTTTATTCTCCTCGGCAACAAAACTCTCGACTAGATAACTTTGACCGGCTCGTTTTCATTTCTATGGCTCGATGGAGGCTCATTTTCTATCTGCCTAGTGCCTACCTATGAAGCCCGGCGGGCTCGATAAAACCCAATGAGCTGTTGAGAACAGACAAGGCCTATTATTTGTCTTATGCAGAAGAACATATGGTTTTGCTCATTGGTTTCTTTGCTCTTGGAGGCCTCCTGCACTGCTTTAATATCTGTCTGTATCCATGCATTCTCTTCCCATCTGGACAATTATTGACTCTTTCTGCTTTCATGTTTTTTTTGTTTTTTTTTTACTTTGGGAGTACGAGGCCGGATACATCTGCGATGCACTCTACATCGTTTCAGTGTATCGGAGATTGCTGATTGCATGAAATACATGACATATACTTTGGTACCTATTCCTAATTTGGTTAGTTTTTACTTTTGAAAAACACGTGGTATACACAGGTGATCAAAAACACATAGGGACGGCTGGTATCAATGGTTAGTGGGGCTAAGCCCTCCCTATCTTTTACAATAAACATAATTAATTAATGAAAATATTAAAATATAATAATTACTAAAACTTAGAATTGGTTGATTTTGGTGCAACAGAGAAGCAACAGCACCAAATAATCACATAAACGCAGGAGATACAAATGTTATGCTTAGAAAAGTTTTAGCCCACGTTTTAGAAAATCAGCATCCAATCGGTGTCCGTCCAATCGTGATTGACAGGTGTTATGAATACCCCCTTGATTTATAGACCATTTGGGCTAAATTAATATAGCCCAGACCATTTGACCCTCACTGGTGGTGACGGTCACTGTTGGAGGCGGGAGAAAAAAGTGAAAAAAACCCTGACCACAATGGCGAGCGCTAATTTACCTAAGGAAGTGGACTATATACTGACTCATCCGTTTTCGTTGATGTCTTTAGAAGAAAACAAATAAATAAATGGGGGCACATCGGCCAAACGATTTTCAGATTAAAAAAAAGGACACGCGACCAAATCGTTCATTTTGCACCTCTTGGTTCGAAAGGAAATAATGGCTAACGGCTAGCTTAGCTAGGAGCGCTCTCTTCTGTTTCCCTTGCGTGCGACTCAGAAAGGCCGTCGATGTGAGCTTCTCTTCAAATAAGGTAGGCCCAAGCTGCCCTGATATTGATTTTATTAGGGACATGATGCTTGCTTCATAATGTTTGTGATAAAAACAGTGCAGTTGGCAGTCGTACAGTGCGAACACGTTTTGTTTGTGTGTGTGTGTGAGAGAAACTTTTGCCATCAGAACATGTTTGTAGCCTACTTATCTAATTGTTTATAGAGCATTATTAATTGCTGTAACTTGGTGCTGTATCTCTGGACTGTACCTCGGATGTGATTTTGGAAAATAATTTCGTTTCTCCATTGCCTGCTGTCTCCCTGCATTCTATTTGTTGTGATTCGAGGCCTGATGTTGAATTTATTCGGGATATGACGCTTGCTTCATGTTTGTGATAAAAACAGTGCAGTTGGCAGTCATTACAGTGCGAACACGTCTAATGTAGTCTCTCTCTCTCTCTCTCTCTCTCTCTCTCTCTCTCTCTCTCTCTCTCTCTCTCTGTCTCTGTCTCTCTCTGTCCCCCACCCCCCCTTCCCGTGAGGATGGGACACTGGGTTACAGCGGCCCTCACAACCCCCCCACCCCCCCTCTGTGAGGATGGGACACTGGGTTACAGCGGCCCTCACAACCCCACACCACCACCCCACCCCTTTCAAGTGCATATTGTATATAGTTCTCTGCAAACCTATGGTGGCATCATGCCTTCAGTGTGTATATTGTATATAGTTCTCTGCAAACCTATGGTGGCATCATGCCTTCAGTCAGTGTGTATATTGTATATAGTTCTCTGCAAACCTATGGTGGCATCATGCCTTCAGTGTGTCTTGAACAACCACACATAAAAGGCTGCACATAGATTGGCCGTAACTCACCCATTTTAGAATCATAATCTCTCGTGTATAATTCCCAATTATTATTGATGTATTCGCAGTTTTAATCGCAGCTGAATTTTACAAGGCAAATAAATTAAGTTAAAACTTAGTTCCCCGGCTCCATTCGTCTTTGTCAGGAAATGTTCTCTTTTGTCTTTATTATTTTGTCAGAATGCACCAGAATGCATAGTTTGTATGTGAAAATCACAAAATAATCTTCGGGGGATGGATGCCCCCAGACCCCCCCTACAGGGGGTTTGGTTTACCAACTTTTAGCCCCCCTAAAATAAAATTCACCAGCCGCCACTTGCAGAAAGTCTAGTCTGTTGTTTTGAACATAATCTCCACCACCTTGCCTTGCCCATGTAGATTCCAGCCCGTTCCATTCACTGTACACTGTCTGGGAAAACACCGCCAGTGGAAGTTTGGAAGTTGTGTATTGAAACATATAATAAACGCACCCTCCGGACATTTAGAAATAAGAGCGGGAAGCCTTGTCATCCCGAGTGCGCGCCTCTGCAGTCGTGCGTGAAGCTGTCAAGATGTCTGCGGATTTGTATCACCACACCTAGAGGCAACGAGAAGTTAATGGGCCCCTTTATAAACACCTGCCCGCTCTGAACACAAAGCACAAAGAGACTCCAGAAAGCACATTACCTCAAACTTGTCTTCTTGTCTGGCAAGACACAAATAACAGCTTATAAAGTTTTGTAATGAACTTGTGATTACTTGACTAGGTTCTGTGATTGTCAGTTCAAACCTCTGTGTTGCAAATAAATGTCCGCTCCCTGGAGCGCCCTGTTAGCCAACCTGTAGCCACCTGCCCGGCCCGGGTTCATGAGCAGTCCAGACTTTAAAGGTCTGCTTCCATCCAGCAGTGAATAGAACACATACAATTACAGGTGGATGTACGTGTGATATGTTACATGTGATAACGTGTACAAAACGAAAGGAATAGAAAAAACGAATGGTCTAAGGTGTTTCGACCCCATTAAAAGTTCAAGTTTTGATACTGAATGTCCAGAATACAGCTGTCTCTCAGCAAAATCGCTGATCTCTGCAGCTGCCTACTCAATTAAATGTTTGATTTACTGCATAACCACTGCCGACCACTAGAGGGGCCCAGAGCTCCTTTGATCGCATTGCAGTCGGGTTTCTCTACGCCGCTTGCTCATTTTTAAACTACATTGTGCCTAGGGTTTATACTATGGATATCATGAAATCGAATTAAATGATACAATGAAAAAATATTTTATTACTCAAAGTTTGGCTCCAGATTCACACGAAAAAATAAAGAAATAATAGTAAATGAAGGGACGCTTATGAATGACATTCCAGAATTTATAAAATGGACACCGAAATTGGCTCATCACAATCAGGGAAGGACCAAACGACATAATTAAACGTAGTTTCCAAAGAGCTTTTACAGGCTAGTTTTGTTTCCTGTAACTACACAAAAATACATCCCTTCAAAACAGTTGCGATCTTTACACATAAAAAAATACACTAAAAACTGAATGTAATTTAGTCTTAATTTTGTTTAAAACATAATTTCATCTAGCTTCGGAGGTCTCCTAAGGTGCGAATATCAGCTAGAATTTCAACTCGCAACCAAGACCAGACAGTGTTAGACAATGCAAAACATTGTCATCAGCACACAAAGAAAATTGGTCCAATTGTATTACATGAAGACCAAGATGGAAAAACACAGGAACAGAAGGAACCAAGAAGTTTAGGTCTGCACGTTTGAAGTTCTTGTCCAGCACCACAATAGAATGACAGTTAACATATTGGCAAACAATCATGTCAAATGTGTATTTTTCCCCTGATGAATGTACGTAACTAAAACACTGATAAAAAAAACTTTGGAATGACGTATTCAATACATGGTAACCTCGAATACACTCCAGTTTATCTGAATAGAAAATAACGCAGAAATCTGCACATCCCAAAGGAAATCTCAGTGGGGAAAATCTGATGGTATTCATAACTTTTCCTCACTCGATGTTGTTGCAGAAGAGTACAGCGAGTGGATCATGAACTCGAGTCCAGGAGTTCCTCAAAGTCCCACCGTTTCAGTCGGTGTCTGAGGAGCCACTGGAGCTGTCTGAGGAGGACTGCTGCTTCTTCTTCTTCTGCTTCTTCTTGTGTGTTTTCTCGTGCTCCCGCTTGTGCTTCTTGCTCTTCTTCTTATGGCTCTTCTTCTTCTTGTCCTTCTTCACCTTCTCATCATCGCTCGACGAGGTAGACCGCTTCTTCTTTTTCACCTCGTCCTCATCCTCGTCACTGGACGAAGAGCCAGACCTATGGAGCAGAAAGAGCAATTGAGCGAAATACATTTAAGAGATCGGTGCTTGGAAATTACTCAAACTTGTCATTTTGATACACTAGTTGATGCGACACCAGGAGCCGCTTACCTTTTCCTTGATTTTCTATCCCGGCTTTTCTTCGTCTTGTGTTTACGGTCATCGTCACGGGAACCTACAGAACATATGAAGAATGGATAAAGGAGAAACAGCCCTTACAATAGAAAAATAGGGTTATTTCCCAATTTGGGAACAGGGCCCGACTTGTATTTGCCCGAGTAGTAGTAAAGTAGTAAAGATATTTAATTGTGCATTTGTATCCAAGAGCTCAACGAGTGTGGCCTAACGTACATACACTGGTGCATTCATGATACTGGCAGATGTTGATTAGCTTTGTGAAAGCATCCCGATCAGGCTTGTCGCAGCCTGTTACTCTCATGAGATCACTCTGGCATCAAGCCTGTTGAAAGCCTGATCCAAAGATGTAAAAACGATACGACCAATCAATGCTCAGGAGAGGGAGGGAGTTTGAGCGATCAAACCATATTATCTGAAATAGACTGGATCACATCTCTTAACATTGCTATGTGAAGAGAGTAACAGAAATCCAATGGTTGAAATGATGTCTGAGCCGGGGGCGCAGAGGCAAGTTGGAGCTGTCACGTTAAAATTTTACCGGGGGCGAAAATTGTACCGGCCTACGTCATCGTTTGTTTACATCCTGACAACCTGCCCGGCAACGGACTACGCGATGCAGAAAACATGTTTCCAAACGACGAAATAACATAATACAGATAGCGGATCGCTATCTGTATTATGATAGATAGCGATAACAATTGTTTTTACTTTATATTTGTATTGTATTTAATTGTTTAATCGAAACAATAAAAAAAATTGCCCGCGAAACTGCCGAACGCGTCAAATGACAAATGTTTTGCCCGCGAAACGGGCGATCGCGTCAAATGACGTAGGAAGGTTCTTGAAACATAATACAGATAACGGATCGCTAGATAACACTTGTTTTTACTTTATATTTGTATTGTATTGAATTGTTTAATCGAATTTAGCTAGTAAATAAAGTAAAAACAAGTGTTATCTAGCGATCCGTTATCTGTATTATGTTTCAAGAACCTTCCTACGTCATTTGACGCGATCGCCCGTTTCGCGGGCAAAACATTTGTCATTTGACGCGTTCGGCCGTTTCGCGGGCAATTTTTTTTATTGTTTCGATTAAACAATTAAATACAATACAAATATAAAGTAAAAACAATTGTTATCGCTATCTATCATAATACAGATAGCGATCCGCTATCTGTATTATGTTATTTCGTCGTTTGGAAACATGTTTTCTGCATCGCGTAGTCTGTTGCCGGGCAGGTTGTCAGGATGTAAACAAACGATGACGTAGGCCGGTACAATTTTCGCCCCCGGTACAATTTTAACGTGACAGAGCCACAACAATGTTCAGATGTGCACCAGGGTCGTCGGATCAACACAGTGTGTCAACTCTGATCTATAGAGTGGGGAAGACACGCCCTTTCTGGTAGAGCCCATGGGATCTATGAGATCGAAATGTATGAATGGGTTTCAATGGAGAGAAAGTGATTATTTTCTGGTCCCAGTCTTTATATGCCCTGGATTACACATATGTTGTTTGTGGATTTAAATGATAATTTTTCATGCAAAGAAAACTAAAAAAATTCACGAATAAGTTTGATAATGTTAGGTTTTGTGTGAGGCCGCTTTGTGAACTACAGCTCTTCGCTGCTCTCGACGTGAATGATATACGTCACCACCCCGCACTGAACTCCGTTACAGACATGGCGATCTCTCTGCTCCTCTCACCTCTTTATTTCCAAGCGGAGGATAAAAGCATCGAAAGAGGTGAAAAACATTATAAGTCGGGGCACGTGAAGAGTTTCAGTGATGCCGATGGGAAGATTGTCGGTCTTGTCCATGCCAGTCGCAGGGAGCGTGACATCCCATACGAGACATGTTTTCATTGTCCCATTCTCATTGTGTTTTCTCTACAGCCTTTAACTGAACAATTGCACAATAAACGGTGAAACTCTTGACATGAAAAATTATCATTTAAATCCACAAACATATGTGTAATCCGGGGCATTTAAAGACTGGGACCAGAAGATAATTACTTTCTCTCCATTGAAACCCATTCATATTTTTCGATCTCATAGGTCCCATGGGCTCTACCAGAAGGGGCGTGACTTCGCCGCTCTATCTCCGTCTCTGTCTGCTGACCTTTAGAGCGTCCACTGCGACTCTGCTTGTCGTCCCGAGGGGCTTCCGGAGGATCCTCCTCGTCGCTCTCCTCGCTGCTGGTGCTGCTCACGTCCAGTACGATGTCCTTCTGGGGATCCACGCGCACAAAGTTCCTGCACTCGAATGTCAGGTGACCCGCTGGAAAAACACAACAGTCCACATTAAACTAGGGGACCAAATAGATGAGAGAACCGTTTATTTATAGGTTATTAGATTGGTACTTACGATAGCCACATTTCTTGCATCCTGCACGGATGTTGTCCTTATTTGGACCTGAAAAGGTTAGGTACAGATGTTCGTTGTTTGGACAATATTCGCTTTTGTGAATTCCAAACATCATCATAGTGCCTGATTGTGACTGCTATGGTCCATTACTTGAACATAAATAAAGAATCCTATTTTTCACGTGTGCAAACAGCGCATGTTAGAACAAAACACTAACGTTACTTGTTTCTAAGGAAGCTTACTATACATACTATATCTTAACATATGGCACACACATCATGAGGAGGAAATAACATTTAAATCATAATAATAATCATACATTAATTCGCCACGGATGAGGAGGTTTATTTGATACCTAACTCTTCATGTACTCTTGAGCTGCTTAGTTGGCATTGGTAAATAGTGATATACTAATAATCTTCAACAATGCAGTCGAACTGGGGACGTAACGTTGACTTATGAGGAACATTTGAATATTGATCAGGGAAAAACACCTTCACTAATCTGCATTACTGCCGATTGTATTGATACAGTAGATATCTTAGTTATCCCAGGTTAGCTAGCAACTAGTACTAAAAACGTACCCTTAGTTAGTAGTCACCCTGAACTAGCGAGGGGACCCGGAGGTAGATAACACACACCGCGTAAGTAAGATACATATTAGATTTGGTTCACAAATAGAAAATACTTGCCAGGAATATCCATTCTAAGCGAAGTAACAACAAGGTAGGAAAACAAGTTCAGCGCGAAACAACTAAACTTCCACGTTGTTCCTGTAGATAATTGGTCCGGCTGGAAACAAAGACATAGGAACTACATTTCGAAGGTTCCTACTTCAGTATATCAGTTATGATTCTCTCTAAAATATTATAGATATTTTTTTATCCAATTAATTAGAACAAAACATAACACAATATTGTTTAAAAAAATAAACTTTGATGAGGAAATTCCTGATAAAAAAATAAATCCCCAGGCACCACAGACTGTCTGCAATCCACCTTGTCCACCACTAGGAGGAAAATTATGATCTGTGTTATGATCTGTGTTTCCACTTGCTATAGCAAATGTAAACAAAGTAAATAAAGATCATGATTTCCCTCCTCTGCTCAAATCCCACTCATCAAACCTAATTGTTTTTACCTAGGTTTATTTTATGAGAGGCATTGTACATATAGGTATAGAATGATATACACGTTAAAGCTATAGAGTTATTGTTATATAGCATGTATAGCATTTGTGTTTTTATTATTTTGTTTGATTTTATATTACCTTTTTTAATTTTGCAAACAACCTTATTCATTTTTACGAGTCTGGACCAATGTGTTGCTTTTACTGGTCACATCTTAAGCGCCAGCTGATTGGCCTCACCAAATTGATGGGTTCTTCCCATGGGATCTTCCTCCAAGCCCTCGTGTACAACGAAACAAGTCCGGTCACAAGAATGACAAATCGAGGCATTCTTGTGTTTTGCCAGCCATGTGAAACCATCCCCATCTCATGAGGTCACATTCTGTTTATGTATGCCGATCGGTGGCCTCAATCCTGTTGAAAGCTTTTTCCAAATATTGAAAAATGATTGGACCATGGTCTCTGGGAGGGAGTTATAGCTCATAGCCAACATGGATCGCCAGTCTGCCAAATTGAAAAAACAAGTGGCGCCTCCCTACCAACCTACGGAGAAATCAAAGCTGTTTGTCATGATCGGTCTTTGTCCTTGTTTTGTTTAGTGTCAGTTCTCCTCTTGTCCACCAGATGTCGCTAGATTTCCCCCCTCACCTTACATTTCCAGCATGCCACCACCTCATTTCCCTCACCTGAGTCTCCTCACCTGTGTCCTGGTCCATCTTCCCAACTGCAACTCATTCCCCGACGACTCTACCCATTTATACAAGTTCACCTTCTTTGTTCCTTGTTAGTTGGTAATTTTTTGTCATGTTCTTTGTTTTGACAAAACAAAACTTACAAAAGTTGTTATCTGACCAGAGTTATTTGGAGCAATAGCACTGATAAGTTGCTTTGTTGGAAGAAAACATTAAATATATTTTCAATGGGATCTCGGATATAAAAAATCTCAGTGGCCTTGTCATCTCAGAAAACACTCATGGAAAACATTGTAGAATATAATGTGACATATCATTTTTTTTTCAGGATTACTTATTGGTTCATGTCCTCACATTCAATCATTTATTTCATCAATGATGAAATGTTTTCTAATCAGCTGCTTTAAATCAACCCTCCATTGGATCGGCAGTGCAGGTTAAAAGTTTTAGAACCACTAATGTCGCCACGCCGGATGACTCTCCCAGCACGGCCCGTGCTGTGGTTTCCATGGTGGGGTGGAGCGAAGGCAGCCTGCCTGGAGACTGACGGATGTAAAGTGGTGACAGATGCCCGGCGCTAGACGTACGGTCATCCTCGTGCATGTGGCTCTTTCAACAGACTCGAGGAGAAGCGCAGACCACAAACTATAAACAACCACAAACGTTGGGCATTTTCTTTGATCATGGAGCTATTTGTCTTTGCCTCAATCATTCTCATGCACTTTTAGAGCACACGGAACGTATGTGTGCGAGTATGCGTTTCATTCACTCAAATAAGCTATGCGTCACAAATTTGTAAAAAATATATTCTCAATATAGAGGGAGCATGTCACCCAAAGATCTGTCTGCCTTCGAACCCGTCTTTCTATCTTTTATATAGCTATTAATATATTACATACTGTACATGCATACTTATTTGAAGGGGAAATAATTTCTCCACCACTAGAAGGTGCAAGTCTACCTGCTAGACCAGCCAGTCATTAAACAACATGAATGGATTCTGTTTATGTGAAATGTGCTATGCTTCAGTAATAGCATATACATATATATATATACATACATATATATTTTCAGATATGAACTTGCTGTAGATATAGATGCAAAAGTTTACCATGGGCTTGTAGAAAACATTCAGCCCTATCCCCAAGGGTACAAACACTTCAATATGCCTCAGTCTCCAAGCAACCTAGTATTACTTTGGCGATAGTGACTATTTGGTCCTACCTTCAATTACAGCCCCATAAACCCTATATTGTGAGGAGATTCATCTCTACAGAAGTTTAATAACATATGCTTATATTTTGACGTTAGCGCAATCCTCAAATTATAATAGGCAATGTGTTCTGGTCATTAAGTCCAAGTTAAATAACGCACACCAATTTGAACCGTGTTGTTTGAGCCATTAATAAAGGGATGTTTCACCCAAGTGACAACAATGTGCGTGTCCATTAATGCAATCATTGTTATTTAATGTGAGTCACAATTTGTTGGTGGCACAGTCTATAGTGTTGTGCTCAAGTGGTGGAGAGAAGCAACTTGTAATAACTGTGTTTGACAGACCTTGGGTCCAATCCCAATACTTGGGCACGCTGACACAGAGGATCAAGGCTGCTCCCTGCTTTCATAATAGATCAGGGAACGTGACTGGCCTCAGGTCGGTTCAATCCTCACAACATGTGCTCCCACTCCTAATAAATATAACCTTTGGACAGCTTAAACACACGTTTCTTAGGATGTATTCCCGTAGAAGGGAATACATATATAAATAATTGTTTCCTTGTTGAAGGTGTAGCTGCCAGCCAACAATACGGTTCAGTGTTTCTGTCATGACCCATAGACCGCTTGGTGTGGAAACGGAGGGGACATGGTTATATTTACTGTCTCACCTTTGTGTGGTCCCACATTGGGTTTATTATTTCTGCTCTATGTCTGTAGCCACGGAAAAAATAAATGGTTTATGATCATCTTTTTCCTGTGTGAGTCCCATAGTGTTTACAAAAGTGTAAAAATGGAGGCCATTGTAAATCCCAGAAACAAACGCACCTTGTAATGTTTTTTTGACAACAAAGTGTGTGTTGGGTGGTTTAAACAGCCTCACCTGGTCTGAGTTGATTCTGGGGATAGGTGAGTCTGCACACCGATGGTGCATAGAGAGAGAGAGAGAGAGAGAGAGAGAGAGAGAGAGAGAGAGAGAGAGAGAGAGAGAGAGAGAGAGAGAGAGAGAGAGAGAGAGAGAGAGAGAGAGAGAGAGAGAGAGAGAGAGAGAGAGGGAGAGGGAGAGGGAGAGGGAGAGGGAGAGGGAGAGAGAGAGAGAGGGAGAAGGAGAGAGTGAGGTTAATAGAGAGAAATAGAGGGAGAGGGCTAGAGAGACACAAATACTGAACACCTGCTCTGATTGTAACGATGCTACCGACTCAGCAATAAACTGGTTTAAACATCACCCACCTGTGTCCTCTGATGGCGGTGCCCAGTAAAACCACCCATTTGGAGTGTGGCAGACTCATGGGTGACGTGGGGCAGGGAAAACTGCTACAGAACTTTGATCCCGATCGGCCGTAGCAGCACTTTCTTGTTGGGCAATGCATACGTTATTTTGTGGTTGTATTAGTTGATTACAATGTTCTTATTCAATTGTATTCATTTTAATATACAAAGAGTAAACAAAAGCTCTCTCACATATTGCACTGTGCTTTCATCTTAGAAATAATTCAAACAAATTGGATTAGAGGCTATTGATTTGTTTTTCCAAACATGTTTAGTGTCTGATGAAACTGTCAGCCGTGCTATGTGTAATGCACCTGGAGATGAATGGATGGGTCGCCAGATAAGAAAGAGGAATCACTTCCATTGCCTTGTTGTTCAGCCTTTAGAACACGGATTTCATAAAAAAAAAACACCGCAGGTGTCAGAGAGCTGGCTTGTTGATGTCACAGACGTTGATGTGAAGAACAACGGCGCTACGACAGGGAGAAGCAGTGTGTCAGTTAGCACCCGGCTCAGGCTGTCCGGCGTTTGGGCAACACGCACAGGTCAGCGCCGACCGGGATGTTCTTGGACGGAGTCCTGATTGGCCCCAGCGCGGCTTCTTGGGTAAATAAACCTTGTCTGACCGCCAGGCTGCCAGCTGCTGGGAGTTCCGACCTCACGGCCCTGCGCTCTGCCCCCCCCCCCCGCCCTCCATAAAGGGTGTCCCATCTGGGTGGCCCTGGTAGAATACAAGTGGGACCCCCCCCCAAACCCCCCCACCCCCTGTGTCTCTTTGGGAAAGTCTCCATTAACACGTGTAAAACATAGGACTACACACACAGACCCTCAAAGCGATGGACTGCCTGAAACGTGAGCTGAATGACTTCTTCATTATGCGCGCCGTCTTGGTTAGCTCTGCCTCACTAAGACGACACGGCACGGGGAAAGAAAAATATTTCTTCTTCTTTTTATATTATTATTCTGGCAGACTTGTTTTTCTTTTTCTGTCCGAGACACGTCCAAGGGTGTTCCAGGTAAGGAAGCAAGTTGTGGTTGGAATTGATTTATTTGGAAAAAGACGAGAGTGATATTTCTGTATGCGGTCAGCGCACAGTTGCTTCCTCTCTCTCTTTCACAAGGTTTTGTTCTCGGTCTCACACCCTTCACCCTCTCCCATTCTCTCACCTGTCTCTCCCCCTTTCTCTCACCTTTTTCTCTCTTTCCCTGCATAGTTATCCTTCCCCCCCCCCCCCCTCCCTTATTGTCTCTGCCCCTATATATCAATCCCTATATCACTCTCTGTCTCTGGCTGTGCACACCATTTCACTTTCTCCAACCTCAATCTTTTTTAGTATTTTGCCCTTGTCTTTCTCTTGCTCTGTATCGTCTTCCTGTAACTCTGCAGCTCTCTCTCTCTCTCTCTCTCTCTCTCTCTCTCTCTCTCTCTCTCTCTCTCTCTCTCTCTCTCTCTCTCTCTCTCTCTCTCTCTCTCTCTCTCTCCCTCTCTCTCCCCCACCCTCTCTGTTTACCCCACTTGTTTTGCTCCATTGTGTTTGCACAGTGGTTTTGATATAAAACTGTTTGATGCTGTGTCTGGAAGCACTCAGTGGAGTACTACTGGGTACCGAAGGGACCACTAGACAGGTAGTACTGGTTGTACCAGCACACCACATCGGACATCTCAGTGTTGAACGCTCTAGTTCTTGTTCTGGTTTCTGGTTATGCCCGACCACATCCCTGTAGCAGTACATCCCAGAACCTCAGCGACCAATCATAGGGTTGCAAGAAGTCACCTTTCCATTGTGTGTGCGTGTGTTTGTGTGTGTGTGTGACGTGTGTTTGTGTGTGTGTGTGTGTGTGTGCGCGCACAACGTTTTGTACAATCACAGAATTGCAGATCATTCATTTTCCTGTGTGTTTTCCATGCGTCTCTCAGCCGTATCCTGTATCAGAGTGCATGTTTTCATCCACAAAACCCACATCAACCTGCATGCAGCTTCAGCTCCTCTCAACAAACTACAAAGTCCTTAACCTCGGCAAGGCGCTGAGAGGAATGTGTCTGCCGAGCGTGTGTGTGTGTGTGTGTGTGTGTGTGTGTGTGTGTGTGTGCGTGTGTGTGTGCGTGTGTGTGTGTGTGTGTGTGAGAGAGTGAGTGTGTGTTTCACAGATTCGAGCTATGTTTCTGTTTCTTTAGTGCATGTTTTGGGTGTATGCGTCTCCCAGTCTGAAATACAGAACATCACACAACAACACCAAACAAACCACTATAACCTTCCGACACTCAGTGGAGGTGGGAAACTTGGGCAGCCATAGTTTTGGTTGATGATCTAAGGAGCTGACAAACACCATGAGCCAGGAAAAGAGCAGATCAAACATAACCCTAAAATAATCCGGGCAGGCCTAGCGTAAGAGAAGAGCACCAGAAGAAGACTTCACAAACAAGCCGATATGGCCCCAAACTAAGGCTCTGTGATGAGATGAGATGATTCGGTTGTTCACCTTGATGTTCCGCATAATGTATATGAGTTACAGGGTATATTGGATGGCTTGAGATTAGTGCTGTCAGTTAAACGCGTTATCAACGGCGTTAACGCAAACCAATTTTAACGGCGTTCATTTTTTTATCGCACGATTAACGCAATCCTTTTTTTTTTTTTTTCTTTGGTTCAAAACAAAGAAGCAGTAGCCTGACTGCTATGTTCAAGGCAGTATGTTTGTATATTCATCGTTTAATTGCACTATAGGCGACTATAGGCTTTGCACAAGGCAAGCCGATGCACTTCTCCAAGTTGATAAGAGCATTAAAATGAGGACAATTAATGGGACAAAGAAATCAAGGGATATTTAGCATAGAAAAAAGATTTAATCGTGAGTTAACTATGACATTAATCGCGATTAAATATTTTAAGCGCTTGACAGCACTAGTTGAGATGCATAATACTGCCCAGTGTTAGCAAGAGCAGACGGAGAGCAGCACAAGGAGGTCTAGAAATGTGATCCTGGTACCTGAAGCATTTCAAGTGGTGTTATGGGCATGAAAGGGTTGTTTTTATGAGGCGATGTCAATGGAATATACTCTTTAGTGAAGAAGTGGGAGCATGTGGGATGTGGCTTTTTCTCGCTGTCATAACGTGCATCTCTGCACTCTGTCCATACAGACCAGAAACAATTATCTCACACACCGGAAAACCCACCACACGCACACGCACACACACAAGTACCCACACACGCACACACACACACACACACGCGCGCATGTGCACACACAGAGGAGCTCGCAGACGCATACAGTAGGGCAACAAAAGAACACACACACATACACACGTATACAGACACACACACCTGCACACACACTCACGCTGACACACACACTGCACACACACACACACACACACACACACACACACACACACGCACACACACACACACACACACACACACACACACACACACACACACACACACACACACACACACACACACACACACACACACATACACATACACACACAGTAACCTTTATATAGGGTAACCTAACCTCCATATTTCCTTTATGAGTCCAATTAAACACTTAAGAGGGGTCGCCTTATCGGGCCCCTTCCCTTTGATGTTCAGGCCGGTCCGTCCCTCTATAGCGTCCTGAGTCGGGCCCCAGGCCCCTCTGCGTACGGTAATTGTCTCTGAACCAGCTGTAAAAGAAAAACAAGGCTTTTACTACGAGACGACTCTCACTTCCAAGAGATGGGATCTCAGTTGGCTGCTGCGCGCATATATGCTCCGTCATTTACAAGATACTTTATTTTTTTACTAGATTTATTCTCTTTAGGAGGTGGAAATAGTCTCACACACACATACCCACCACACACACACACACACACGTGTGTGTGTGTGGTGGGTTTTACACGTGTGTGTGTGTGTGTGTGTGTGTGTGTGTGTGTGTGTGTGTGTGTGTGTGTGTCTGTGTCTGTGTGTGTGTCTGTGTGTGTGTGTGTGTGTGTGTGTGTGTGTGTGTGTGTGTGTGTGTGTGTGTGTGTGTGTGTGTGTGTGTGTGTGTGTGACAAGGCCAAGATAGATTACAGGCCTCATTGACTGTTTTAGCTTTATTAGTTTAGCGATGCCTCCTTTATAAAGCACTACGTTATTGCAGGTCATCATTCATCCTTATATATTACCCATTTAATTTTTTTGAAGCCTCTGTATACTCACTTTAACGTGTCACCCACCACATGTGGCGTCGATACGGCTTTCCTTATTAATCTTTTTAAAAGCAGCCAAATGTTGTCTGACACACTCTCCTAAGACCTATCCCATTTAAATGTAACAACGTTCAAACAGAATTTGCTTACTTTCCTGAACAGTTATGGTCTACCACAGACACACACACAGTCTTTCCCTTTGATTACCTGAACCTTAACATTTCCTTCAAAAGACTTTGAATCCCCACTGTAATTTACAGAATGTATAGGGCGAGATATGGCTGGAGCGCGGAGAGGACCACTTAAAGCCTACCGCCGACGCCAGATGCCTAAATGAGGGGGGGTAGCCCTGGGTGGGTTTCCATACCTTCTGCAGAGTCAAAACACTTCCAGGAAGGAACCCTTTTGAAGATCATTTTAATTGACAACCTCTAACCCAGATACGAAAAATCGGCTGCCAGTTTCCTATTGAAAACCTTCTCCTATGGATCCATGCGTTCTGGTGGTATAAATGTAAATGTGGTATAAATGTGGTAAACAACTTACTTTTGATTAGCTTCACAAACTTTGAATCAGGTTTTGTCAGGTCTTGAATTGGGCAAACTGAAAACAATATAATTATTTGGTTATGGTCTTTTGTTCTTCTGTAATCCACTTTTGTTTATTTATTTTTCATGATGCCAAAAGACCCATCCTTTTGGAGTTATGAACAATGCATGTTTCGTTTTGACTTGGAAAAGAGTTTGACATTGGGTGAGTCAAAATACATAAATGGACCAATGTTTGGCAGAAAAAAATCACCCAGTTTTGCTCTTTTCTGCCTTTGTTTGTAGAACAGAAATCTTCACATACATCAACTGGCAGCATCGCAATAAACAACATCCATTACTTATTAAGATAACTTCCTATCTCCTTGTATTTTTCCATTCGTTAGATAAAACATACTAGAGACAAATCAGAACAAGTACCAAATGCAAAAAAAATTGCAGGCACGCTCAATGTTTGACACGCTCAGTTATTTAGACTCATAAATAATCCGAGACGGATCTCAAACAGATTAAAGCTTTCAATAAACCGGGAAACGTTTTTTTGCAAACCACAACTTTCTGCCCGGGCCAGATAACACGGAGCGCAGCATAGTGACGACAGGTAAATCTCCTTCCCATTGGAACTCCTAAAGGCATCCACCAACACATTTGTTTTCCGCTTGGAATGATAATCCACAGCGGAGACCACAGACAACCACACACTATTTACACTAGTGTTGGGATGACACGCATCTGACTAACCCAGCGTAAGCCAGGCCTAACAAATCTCCATCTCCATGTTTCAACGCGTTTTTTCCTGCACTCTTTTGTGTCGCCACAGATTTCCCATCATAACTTTTTTTTACAATTTCACTTCAGCTTTTTGCGTTGCCATCATTTTTTACAAGCGCTGATTAGATGCATGTGAGTAGCGGCAGGCAGTGAGGCGCGGCTCCCCTCGGGGTGACGGCAGAGATCGGGCTGTTGGCAGGACGGGAGAGGTCTACTGTAGCTCTGGTTTGTGTAATGACTGGTAAGAGGGAAGCTTCCCACCTCCAGGGCTGGTTAGACATCCTAACATCAGGAATGGAGGTTCCTCCGGTGCTACCACGTTTGGCCGACCCATTCCTCCAACATGCGAGCGTTACCGTATTAAAGAGAAGAAGAAGAAGAAGAAGAAGAAGAAGAAGAAGAAGAAGAAGAAGAAGAAGAAGAAGAAGAAAATAAAGACTTTTTGGGGTACTATTTTTTTTATCTTCTCCTGGCACTCTCCACTACCTCACAGAAGAAAAATGCTTGCCGTTTTTTTTTCTCGCTTGCCACAGAGGAACAGCCAAGCGGACTTGGTGAGCGAGGCGAAAATATTGGGGTCTTTCAAACTTAAATTAATAAATAAAGTTGCCTTAAAGAATGGAAAAGGGGAAGAAATTGCAAATAAAAGCAACTTTTGTGACATGAAATGGAGAGCACATCATGACCCAATCAAACCCCAACTATATATCCCATTCCCCCTCTCTCTCTCTCTCTCTCTCTCTCTGTCTCTGTCTCTCTCTCTCTCTCTCTCTCTCTCTCTCTCTCTCTCTCTCTCTCTCTCTCTCTCTCTCTCTCTCTCTCTCTCTCTCTCTCTCTTCCCCCCCCCCCCCCTCACTGTCACTCTATTTCTATTTTTCCATGGGGGAGAGAAGAAGTGGAAAGAGAGACCATTAGGATTTGTACGAGGGTGGATGCCAACACAAATTGGGAAGTCCGTCCATTTCCCCTCATTTGAATGGACCGCGGCCTAAAGGAAGGCGTTATACATACCGGCTACATCAAAAGACCATTTCAATGTATTCTAAAAACATCTCAGAGTGAGACACACATCATTAGGGAGGAGAGAAAACAGTATACTGTTTAAAACAATAAAAGGGGTTTGCGTTTTCAGGACTCAAAGCAAAGGGGTCTAGTTTCACGCCGCTCTTGTGTGGTCTCTCCCTCTCTCTCCCCCTCTCTCTCCCCTCTCTCTCTCTCTCCCCCTCCCACTCCCTCTCCCTCACTCTCTCTCCCATTCTCTCTTCTCTCTCCCTCACTCTCTCTTTCTCTCTTACTCACTGACTCTCTCTCACTCCCCTATTTCCCTTCTCTCGTCTCTGTCTCTTGTTTTTCATTTCTATCACTCTCCCTCCTCCTCCCCCTCCTCCTCCCCCTCCTCCTCCCCCTCCTCCCTCTCCACCACCCTCTCTCCCTACTCTTTCACTCTCTCTCTTCCTCCTCTCCCTCCTCACTACCGTGCGGTTCCTAGCCTATGAGCTGGCGTGGGCCCTTCCTTCCAACACCACCCCGGCAGACCTGTTAAAAAGCTGGGCTGGAGGTCTTTGCAGTGCACTCGCTCTCTCTCTCTCTCTCTGTCTTGCGCTCCCCCTCGGTGTCTCTCGCCCTGCCGTTGGTCCCCGGTTATCCCAGGTGCCAGGCCAGGTGAGACCTGTACAGCGCGCACCTCCAGGGGTGCACCTCAGGTTCGGGATGCGGACGCAACACGCTCTGGGCCCCCCCGGGCTCCAGCTC
The DNA here is from genome assembly GCF_031168955.1 of Gadus macrocephalus. Lineage (NCBI taxonomy): Eukaryota > Metazoa > Chordata > Actinopteri > Gadiformes > Gadidae > Gadus > Gadus macrocephalus. The sequence goes on from NC_082393.1 coordinate 3,237,733, forward strand.
TTACTACTGGGGCCCTCGCTGCTGCTGCTGCTGGACACGGCCCTGGGGGACAGCCAAGGTGAGCGCAAGGAATGCTACGCTATTGTTGGTATTATGAGATGAAGTATTAATATCGTTGTGGAGGAATTTGCTGTAGAGGTTATTTTTACGTTGGACTCGATAGGAAACTCAACATCGAATCGATGTATACAGTGGATGGATATTTGATGGATATATACAGTATGCGGGAAGTGGGGTATCTTCTTCTGTGTGTGTTTGTGTGTGTGTTGTTGTGTGTGTGTGTTTGTATTTGTTTGTATTTGTACGTGTGTTTGCCTTGACGTTTTCTTCTGCCTTGCTGCAAGCTAAAAGCTATCGTCCTGTGGTTGGAGGAAGATGTGTCTATATATACCCACACATGGTCAATATTGGTTCACTATGTGTGTCCACTTTGTGTCCTTGTTCACTCCCCCCTTGAGCTCAACCTGTGTACCGAGTGTGACTTGGAGCGTTCTTTTCACGTTGTGCGACGGGCGGAACGTTGTTCCTTGACCTTCGCTGGGCTGGCTGTCCCTCGGCCCCGTGGCGTCTGTGAGGTTAGAGTCCTCAAAGGATGCTCTGGGCATGGGGACCGCTGTGGGGAAACCACACAGTCACATCTCATTCTCCCCTGAGGCTCTGTGTGTGTGGTTGAGAGAGAGAGAGAGAGAGAGAGAGAGAGAGAGAGAGAGAGAGAGAGAGAGAGGGAGAGGGAGAGGGAGAGAGAGAGAGAATTGACACACGCACACGCGCATTGGTGTTCACCACTGGTATGTGTGCACTCGCGCTTACATGATCTTGCGGCGTGAGAAGTGTGTGTTCGAAGAAACACGGACACACATAGATACACACACGAGAACAAAGCACTACGCCAATGCCTTTGGAAGGTTCTAGATGTACCGCTGGGTTGCTTTGATTTGTTTTGTGTGTGTGCCGATGTATGTACAGTACGTGTTGTGTTCTTGTGATTGTGTGCGTGTGTTTCGTTGTCTGTGTGTCAGTAAGTGCAGGTTTTGTGGTCATGTAGTTTCAATCTATGGAAAGCTCAAGACAGGCAGTCGTATTTAAAAAAATGTTGATCTTCTGTATGTGCATGCTACATGTATCCACCGACGTGTGCTCTGAATCACATTCGTGTGTGTGTGTGTGTGTGTGTGTGTGTGTGTGTGTGTGTGTGTGTGTGTGTGTGTGTGTGTGTGTGGGTGGGTGGGTGGGTGGGTGCCTGTGTAAGTGTGTTTGTGTGTCGGGCTGGATGTGTTTGTTTTAGAGTACATGCTCGTCTTGTGTGCGTACGGTTGATGCGGTGTCCGTTGTGTTTATTTACGTGTGTGTTTGCTGCTGTCCACGGCCCAGCGCTCTATGAGCGGGAGAAGGAGCCAGCCTATTGGGACGCTCAGGCACGTGACACGCTGGTCGCTGCCCTGAAGCTCCGCCCCCGCGAACACCGGGCCAAGAACCTCATCCTCTTCCTGGGAGACGGTAGGTCGTCATGGCAGCACGCTTGGTGTTTTTTCTTAACCTGTGTTACGTGTTCAACTTGTGGTACGTAAGTTTAATGGTTCTCTTGTAATAGACATGTTTACAATTTAAAAATATATATATAGATAAAGATTGTTCAGTAAAAACTGGAGATGTATTTGAGTCCAGTTACTATATTAATAGTAAGAGTGTGTCATTGGAATTAATGAGTAGAAATTAGGGAATCTTTATCAGATGTAGACTGAGGACACATTGGGATGGGAATCCACAACCTTTTGGTTTGGACTCAAAGTTGTGTTGCAGATGTCATCTAGCCTTGCCGGCTACCTGTGACACATTTAAAGAAATGTTTTGAATGTGTTCTGTCCCTGTCAAGTAAACCAATGAAACAAAAAACACATCTAAACCTTTCCCTCAATGGTTGTGCCACTTATCCAAACAAACAGCCTGCACCTCCTCGAACATAATAATGACCTTAAAGCTAAAAGCACAATAACAGAATCATCTCAGCAGGAGAAGCATGCTATCGTAGTTTTCCTATCATTTCATTAACTGGGGAGGATGTAAAACCCACAGTGGTAACATTTCCAGGATCCTACCTCAATGTTAGTACTTCTGTGGCAATTAGCAGGAGTTTCCATCTGAGTCAGAATTGATCTAGAATATACGGTTGGCAAGTAGTTGTGGCTGGGGGCTCGTAACTCTACGGGTACGTTTAGAGGGTCATATTGGATCTGGGGGGGTTTGCTGGGTAACACAGAAGAGCTTTAAGAGATTCTCTTGGTGCCAGAATCTCTGCTCCTAATCAGATGCACTCAGATACATATGTGTGGGTGGTCTTTGCTTTCCATGCTCCCAACAAAGACGTCTCTCTGAGTGTTTTTTTTAACAAGGATATTTAAGAGAATATAAAACGTCTTTAAAGCGAGAAAAGGTTTTTATTAAGCAAACTGTTTTTTTACTTGCGTCTAGTAAGGCGAACTGGTGAGGATATATAGTGGGGTGAGATTAATTAAACTAATATATATACATATAAAATGAATACGCTTGAGGGACAGTAAATGTTAAAGCTAATTCACAGCATGTGTGTCCATCTGTCTGTTCGCACACCATATTGGCCGTGTTAGAATTTCTCTGTTTATAATATTGTGTATATAAATATATATATTTTCTTATCATATTATGTAAAATATATTAAAGAAAGTTTTCCCAAACAATAATTATAGTGTGCAACTCAAAATAAGCAGAAGCCTCGATTCTGGGAGAAGCAGCAGGACTTTGTATAAGAAGAAACCGAGCATCAAACCGCAGAATGGTGTTGGGTTTTACATGAGTCACATTCTCGCTTGCCTCTCATTGGTCCACCGGCAGGTATGGGCGTGTCCACAGTGACTGCAGCGCGTATCCTGAAGGGTCAGATGGAGGGGAAGTCAGGGGAGGAGACAGTGCTGGCCATGGACAGCTTCCCCTACCTGGCTCTTTCTAAGGTACAGTACCAAGTGATTCGTTCCACATCACTAGTACAGACATTAATTTCATGTTTCGATTCACTTTACTTCGGGCAATCAATAATAATAATCAAAGCAAAGACAAAATAAGGAAAAGAAGAATTGTAAAATGTCAATTCAGGTATGAACATTAACAGGCACACGAGAACACACATGCACACACACACACACACACACACATGCAAACACTCTTGCATGCACACACATGAACTAACACATTCTTGCATTGTCACACATTCACACACCCTAAAAAACTTGGTGTTAATAATTTATGCTGGTGGGGCTGTCTGGTGTTAATTATAAGAAAAAGTGTGACATTCGGTCGTCGTCGTGTGTGTGTGTGTGTGTGTGTGTGTGTGTGTGTGTGTGTGTGTGTGTGTGTGGGTGTGTGTGTGTGTGTGTGTGTGTGTGTGTGTGTGTGTGTGTGTGTGTGTGTGTGTGTGTGTGTGTGTGTGTGTGTGTGTGTGTGTGTGTGTGTGTGTGTGTGTGTGTGGTGAAGTGAGTGATGCGTTTGAAAGAGAATCAATCACAGCATTGACTGCCTGTGTGAACTAGCAGGGATCCACATCTGTCTTTGTCACATGTGTGGCGTGCAAAAGTGTGCAGAGGAACACTGAGAAGAAGAACAATATCAGACTCCATGCCGTTTTAAAGTGCACAGCCGGGCCAGCCAAGTAATGTGTCTTTGTATTGCCAACATCCTTTGTGTAATGACCCATAACCGCTCGCAAGTTCTGTCGTTTGTGGTAGTCGACAAAAAGTGGTTTGAGTTTAGTTCTGTGGAATTCTTCTGTCGTCCAAAAACGCACATTAAGAGTCACAGAGTCACGGAGGCCTCCTGTTTCTGCGCTGAGCAAAATGCATCCGGAGAGTTGATATGGCTGTCATATCTCCTATCAATCTGTGGCAGGCGACAGTTGGACAACACAAGTAAACATAGACAGACTGTACTTTTGAGGCTGAAAAGCATTCCTACTTATTGAAAAGCCTCCCTACGTTTCTTTCGGAAGGCCGACATGAAAATAACCCACAGATTTATTTTGAAGAAAAAAGTGCATGCTTTTATTTGAAAAGCCTTCCTACGTTTCATTCGGAAGGCCTGACGGAAAAATAACCCACAGATTTATTTTGAAGGAAAAAGTGCATGCTTTTATTTTGAAAAAGAAACATCACAGAAGTCAACTGTTGGTTTGCATGCTTTGTTCTGCTGACGAGTTTCATCTTGTCTCATTCCAGCCCAGTGGAGCTTGAGTGTACCCCTGCTTAATGTGGGACCAGACACATTGGTATTTAAAAAGGTTTAGCATAAGTCCACATCTCCAATGAAAACCCTGCCAGGCAGGAAACCACTGAAATTACACACATGCAAAGCTGTGCTAACCCCATCAGATTCTGTATATTCAGCTGAGTGCTGGGTGGTTTGGAAGGCATTTAAAACATTCAACCATGACCCATTGTTCAACCAGCGAAGCACTACTGAACAGCAACTAAACGGCTGAATCGGATTGACCCCTCCGGCTTTGGTCCCAGGGCACAGATCGTAAGAATCGGAAGTGCAAGAAAAAATGTTTAAGGCGCAGATGAGCATGTCGATGGCGCAGAGAGGAGTGTTGAGTGGCCAGCCATATATTGAGGATATTTTTTTTGAATCAAGCATCGTTCTCGCCCAAACTAACAGTAGTAGCTACATCAAGTTGGCATTATCAAAAACATGTAGCCACCATTACAAACACCAACCACCATACAATGAGCGAAATCAACAGCATTAATATCAAAAGGTCTACTTTACCTACCGGACTGTTTGTTTTCTGGTCTGCTGCCAATGACTGGAGCTATAAAAGAAACGCATTGTCAACGCAGCAGGTAGTGCTACAGCTGGCCCATAACACAGAGGTCAATCGCTCTGAACACTGTCGTTTTGAGAGCACCCAGAGAGCGAGTCGAGTGAGCGCATGTAGGCTTTGAGAGAGCACTGTGGGCAGGAAAGCGTGGCAAGTGTAAATTATCGTTCGAGGAAAATAACCATTCTCTCTGACCTCTCAACGCTCTCCCTGTGTGCTGGATATGCTCATATGCGCCCTTGACAATTTTCAGCCCGCTTCCGAGTATTTCAACCTGTGCTCTTCTACGTCCCCCATTTGTGTGTGATTTTCCCAACACTCGACTCTAAAACGGCGCCATAGGAAACACATTTATTTAGGCTGTTGTTGGTCCCTGTCTTAAAACCTCTTCACGCTTTTATTTACAACGTCGTTTCTGTGATGTTCTCGCCATCAACGTAACCCTCCATTGCTCTGCTGGGCTTTAAAGGTCCCATATTAAAACCACCAGGTGTACCTCGATCCGCCACCTAGATGTATCACAGATAGATGAGCGAACGTTTGCTACAGTCCACTGGGGAGGCTGGTAGACTGATCTATCCAGCACACATCTAGGTGGACAAGCCCACTTGTGATGTCACTAAAACACAGGAAGAGGCGGATTTTCCACACAGCTTTTAACGGCTAATCACACTCTCACCTTGTGGCATGATATGGGACCTTTCGTTATTAGTTATTACCTTTCAACCATACCTCTGCTCGTCTTGTGATGCTATCTCCCACCGTCTCCCTTTACAACAGACCTACAGCGTCGACCGACAGGTGGCCGACAGCGCGAGCACGGCCACGGCCTACCACTGCGGCGTGAAGGCCAACGCCAAGACGGTGGGCCTTAGCGCCCGAGCGGTGGCCTACGAGTGCAACACCACCTTCGGGAACGAGGTGTACTCTGTGCTGCGGCGCGCCAAAGCACAAGGTAAGAGCGCTCGGGTTACGTTATAGCTAACCTCGGTTTTCACTCCCCCCTCTGATACTTTCGTTTAAATGTTTTTTTTTAATTTTAGACGCTTTTATCCAAAGCAAACCGCAACCATTCATACACACATTCACCAACCGACGCCGGAGTCAACCATGCACCATGTAACGACCGACAGCCAGCTTGTCGGGAGCAGTTAGGGTTAGCGTTGTTGTTTAGGAACACCTCGACACTTAGCTGGGAGATATACGCGGGACATATACGCGCGGTAGCGCATGCGCTGTCAACAGCAGTTGAAAGCCGTCAACAGTAGTTACACACTCCTAAACGTTGGCATGGCTGAGGAGAAACGAGCTAAGACCTACCATTTTCACCCTGAGTGGGAGGAAGATCATTGATTATCGTTGAGAAGGTACCGTGCGCAGACGGAATGAAACCCCCCCCCCCCCCCCCCCCCCATCCCCGTTTGAAGGTAGGTTTGCTGGTAGATCTCGGGAGGTTGGCTACTTGAAAAGTAGATCTTGGGTCAAAAAAGGTTGGGCACCCCTGCTCTAGTCTCTACCCCCTGAGCTCAGCCCACCACAGCCTTTGTTGCAGGCCATACGAAAGCCTGGAGAAAGACCCTAACCATTTGGGCGGGCCAATTGGCTGGTGCTTGAGCTGTGATTGGCTGGATTGGTTTTAACATGCGTGGGTGTTACTACAACAGATTTGGTCTGATTTGTGTCCCAACTGCAAAGAGGCTTCCTATTTAGGAACTTGCCTTCTTCTGGGTCTATCCCCCACATGTCTCTTTGATTTGATATAGAATGCTCCATGTCCAGATTTCCTTAAAAAAATAGATAATTTCTTAAGAAGCTTAAAACTTTGAAGTCTGACAAAGTAAGGCCTGGCGGGATATCACATGGTTTCCAGGTTTGGGCAACTAAAGGGCTTTCTTATCTGTATGATTTATTTGAACGAGAAACCAGTTGCTCAGCTCAACTATATTAGTTTATTATATTTGAGTAGCACAACACGTCAAACATCAAACATCAAAGTTGATCAAACATTATTACAATAGTGCGATCGACGAGTATGGTAGTACAGCAATGCTTATCTGAAAGAAACACGGGAACAGGAACTCAACACAGAGATTAAGATGCCTGGGGAAGTGCGAGATCCTTCAGTATCTTATCTATATATATATATATATATATATATATATATATAAATATATATATATATTTACATATATTATAGGGTAAAGTCATTAAAACTGAAGGGTCTACACAGAGCTCCTATATCCCATTCCCAACACCATACGTTTAACACCATTTGTCCCCTTTGTGTTATGTTACAGACATAACATGTTGAGTTGTTCATGTTAATGTCGCCGTTGCTGTCCTATGTTTCCTGTGGGCAGTTTCATGAGACAGAGTAGAGTCGTGATGGGTCACCAAGCGGTGCACAAGAGCCATAGGATGCATCCTACTGGGATGATCCTAGTGATTGAAATGGAGCCGATGATCCAAAGGGCAAACACTGAGTCATACATTGTTGAGAAATAATTGCGTTATTCAATTCAGTTAATGATCTACCATGGCCATTAAAACTCCCTACTGTCGCCGCTTAATCTTTAAGAGGACAAACCACTTTTTGAATTGGTGAGATTAGTGAGACTTTATATTGTAGCCTAACAGCATACGTGTGTGTGGGCCTGGTAGTAGGTGATTGTGTGCACGTGTGCATTACATTTACGGCATTGGCTGTTATCCAAAGCGACTAGCAGTCGTTCATACACACACCCGTGGAAGCTGACCGCCGGTCATGTTTAGGCGTCTCGCTCAGGAAATCCTTATGTCACTTACTTTGCTCAAACTAGCAACCTAATGGTTACAAGTCAACCGCTCTATCTCCTGAGCTTAGCCGACCCCGTCACCTGCACCTAATGTCTAGCAATACGACGTTATCAAATGTAAATGAAGCCAACATGAAGATCAACATGTCTGTGCTTCTGTACAGCGGAACAATTGATGACAGAATATATGCAGTTTGTACAGTACACATTCTGTTGTCTCCTGAAGCTGTGCTGTATCTTTGCATTAATGCACCTCGTAACCAAACGTGGAATCTGTTCTGAATCTACCCAGTGCTACTATGCATGTGTGGGAAAAGAAATAAGGAAAATGGTGGCCATTTCCTTTTCCTTCCTGCGTGTGTACATGTGTGCGTGTGTGCGTGTGCGCGTGCGTGTTCCTCAGGTAAGGCGGTGGGCATCGTGACCACCACGAGGGTGCAGCACGCCTCCCCGGCCGCCGCCTACGCCCACTCCGTCAGCCGCAGCTGGTACAGCGACGCCGACCTGCCCGCCAGCGCGCGCCGCCACGGCTGCGTGGACATCGCCACGCAGCTGGTCACCAACGTCGACATCGACGTACGCACGCGTCAAAGCTTCCGGAATCGTTCCCGACTTATTCCGATCTTCATTAGTTGAGATTCAGACGTGGATTCAGACGTCATTCATAGAAACAGAGTTGTTATTTTGACCTGAACTAGTCGTACTCACATTGAACTATTTCACTGTTGCTTTAGCCTTCTTCGAAATCTTAAATACATTGCACTTTCATTATTTTTTTACCTTGCCTTTATTTTCTTTTAAACTTAATTTTATTGTATGACAATGTTTCTACGTGAAGCACTTTGAGTCTGCCTCGTGTGTGAAAAGCGCAACATAAATCGAGTGGCCTCGCCTTGCCTATTGACCGGGCTACCCCGTCTCCGCGATAGGTGATCCTCGGGGGAGGACGGATGTACATGACCCCCAAGGGAACCCCGGATCCTGAGTACCCCACCTCCAACTCCCGGAAGGGGGACCGCAAGGACAGGAAGAACCTCATCGAGCAGTGGCTGAAGGCCAAGCCGGTACGACTCACTTTTCTCCTCGGTTTCAATGCGCTCATAGAATCGGTACAGCTCCTTTTGTGGTCATAAACTAGTGGATATGACTTTTGTGTGTTTCCTATCCTTTCATTTACACGTTTTAGTTAGGTATATTTTTGTGAAAGTACAGCACTGAACAGTACAATTCACTATGATAGTCATGCTGAGTTTAGCTCCGTAATGTCATGATGACTATAATGATCTGTAAATAGACCGTGGGCGGTGACTGATTGGGAGAAGAGACACACCTGGGACTTCTGTGCTGCTTCGAACGAGGCCAGGCAAAAAACGTAAATACGCATTATGACACACTTCATCCTGTGTGTTTGTTTACTTTGCAGAAGAAGAAGTCCCACTATGTTTGGCACAAGGAGCAGTTTGACGAGATCAACCCCAAGACCACCGACCGTCTCATGGGTTGGTGTTCCACAGCTAGGGCCTCGGCGTATACTTTGTATCATAGTACAAAGGTAGACTCAAAAAATGGAGTCGGATCACACAGAGTTCAAAGTCATGTCTGAAACACCGTTCGAGTACTAAATCTGGGGGTCAGTCATTTGCAAGCGAACAATTATCCTTCATTGTGATAAAACATAGAAGGTCTAAAGCATTGACAGTATATCAAAGTATTTCGAAGATCAATTGTTTAAATCAAGAACAAATACAAACACACTGACACACACACAGCACTTCCATATCAGGCCAGCTCAGGCCAGCTCTTGATGGATATCTCGTATTGCCATGGTGATGATATCTTATCTATGAATTGAGAAAACGGGTCAACTTTGAACTTGACGATCTGCCCCGCAGTATCAATGCCAGATAGCTGTCCCTCACAGGATTGGCTAACGCAAGCAGACTCCATAGCCATACATAAGGACAGATCTAAATAGATTGAATCATTGTGTGTAGATTATAATAAAAAAGTATTTTAGAGAAGGATGTGTTTGATTTGACCATTGTAGCCACTGTCTAATTGGATCTCATCCCAGTTACGGGACTACAGCTTTGACGATTTACCTGGCCATACATTTGTCCTGTATAGCATTTACATTTACATATAGCAGTCGCTTTTATCCAAAGCGACTTACAACCATTCAGTCACTCATGCAGGGCAACATCCATCTTGTCGGCGCAATTAGGGTTTGGTGTCTTGCTCAGGGAGACCTCAACAGTCAGCTAGGAGGAGCCGGGGATCTAACTAGCAACCTTCTGGATTAAAGTCAAACCCCTACTATTTGTATTTCATTTGTTTGTATGACCTCCCTCCCTCCCTCCCTCCCTCCCTCCCCTCCCTCCCTCCCTCCCTCCCTCCCTCCCTCTCCTCCCTTCCTCCTCCCCCTTCCCGGTGACTCCAGGTCTGTTCGAGCCAAAGGACATGCGGTTCGAGGTGTTCCGGAACAACACTCGGGACCCCTCCATCGTGGAGATGACCGAGAAGGCCATCCAGATCCTCAGCAAGAACCCCCGAGGCTACTTCCTGTTTGTGGAAGATGAGTTTCAAATTGGCCGCGTTCACACGGTTAAAAACTATGGGCTCGTTCCGTTCAGTTCTGATTGTTGTGGTGGGGAGAGCGCAGGGGGAAAACAACAATAGAACCGTTCCTTTTGTGTTTTGTTTTGTTCTTTGTTTGTTTCGAAACATCAAAATGTGACGGTAATGTGTGCCAAATGGGCCCTTGGATTCAAAGCGTTTTGGGAAATAGAACAGAAAACACATGGAGTCGGTCACTTATAATTAATGCAATCAATGCTGTCTTCTTGTTAATTTACTTTACATCTGTTAAAAGAATCCCTGCTCCAGTATTTTTCCGTAAAATGGCGTTTTTGAAAGATACTGTGGTGAGGTTTGGGACCAGATGAATCGTATATATATTTATTAATATATATATATATATATATATATATATATATATATATATATATATATATATACATAGTAGCAGGCATGGGTAGTAGGCTAGACATCTCACTCAGGGAACCTCCAGTGCCTCTTCCTGAAAGTGGAGCAACCCCAGCCACTACACCGCTTCCCCTGCCTTTTGTCTCTGGGTCTGACGGCTGTCCTGTGGTCTTGTTCCATTACGAGGGAGAATCGACCACGGTCACCACGACGGGGTCGCCAAACTGGCGCTGACGGAGGCTGTGATGTTCGACCGCGCCATCCACCGCGCCTCGCGGCTCACCAGGGAGTCGGACACGCTCACCGTGGTGACCGCGGACCACTCCCACGTCTTCACGTTAGGGGGGAACACCCCCAGAGGGAACTCCATCTTTGGTACGATCCGTGGTGCTTTGAAGAGTATGGTGAACTGTATGTCTGTATGGATGGATGTACATACATTTATTATTCATACATATATATAATCAGAATTTAACCAATTTAACTCATATGAGCGAGTTAAATACTGTTCTACTGACAAACACAAGAGAATATCTTGTCCCATCTGTCATTATAATCTAAAACAATAATTCTAGGAAACAACAATAACAATGCCAGCCATGACACATTTAGTAAATCTAAACTCCAATGCAATTATTCAATAACAATTTCCATTAATAATCAGCAAATAATATGAAAATTAACATGAAAGTCGCCTAACAATTCGACTTGATCAATATTGCAAGGAATTCTACTGATGTTGAAAATGAATGGATTCATTCCCAGTGTAGATGGATGCCATTGAACGATCTGGATGAATATCTTGCCCACTTACTCACTGATCCTTCATCGTTCCATTTTGTCAGGTCTGGCAGCAAAGAAGGCCGATGACAGCATGCCGTTCACCAGCATCCTGTATGCCAACGGGCCGGGTTATGTGCATGTGAACGGAACCAGGGCCAACATCACGTTGGTGGATTACTGTAAGCAAACCAAACCTAATGTCTTTCAGATGGGACTCTTCCCTGCCTGCCTGTCTGGGGTGTGTATAAAAATGTGTATGGATCATTTCAACTCGTTGCGGTTCAAGAATGACCCTGCAGAATGTTTGTTTTTGCTGTTCAAAGCGGGAGTGAAATATGACAATTGTGGCTATCTAATAGTTTTGGTGAGCCTGTGGAAAGATTTGCTTCTACCGTTGGTCAGGGGTTGTTTTCTAAGGATAGACTTTCATTCATTCTCTTGGCTTTGGCATTTGCTCCATTTCCTTGGCTGGTTGGATATGTGGGCACATTTGCTGAAGGTGTATGTAGTTAGAATTCCGACCTGGGATTCAGTAAGGCTCGGTTATTCTTGTTTATCTGAAGGCTACCTTGACCCTATCAGATCCTTTCTAGAAACTACAACTTTTACTTATTCAACTATTTCCCAAAATACAACACCCTGTTCGTAATATGCGGCGTTATAGACCAAAATGAAGACGTAACGCTATTTCACTTGGCTCTGAAACAATTAAAACAAATTAGTTAAAATATGTTAAGGCAGAAATACGATAGAACCCACACACAGACATTTACCAAACTGGGGACGGTCTCATCAGCTCAGTCTACCGTAAGACCCTTACCCCCCCCCACCTCCGCCCCCTCCCCCAGACGACCAGGAGTACATGCAGCAGGCGGCCGTGCCCCTGGACTCGGAGACCCACGGTGGGGAGGACGTGGCCATCTACGCCCGCGGCCCCATGGCCCACCTCTTCCACGGGGTGAAGGAGCAGAACTACGTGGCCCACGTCATGGCCTACGCCGCCTGCCTGCCGCCCTACAAGGACTGCCCCCCCAAGGAGTGCTCCCACACACAGGCCGCCGGCTCGGGTGGCCCCCGGACCCCGGCGTCGGGCTTGTGCCCCCCGCTGGTGGGACTGGTCCTATGGCTGCTGTTGAGATGACGAGGGGAACGAAATGATGAGACGTTTACAGGATGTACTGTGTGCACACACACACACACACACACACACACACACACACACACACACACACACACACACACCACACACACATAGACACACACACACACACACACACACACACACACAGACACACACACACACACACACACACACACACACACACACACACACACACACACACACACACACACACGTGAGGACCCCACTATGGACTAAGTGGAAGCAGTTCTATGCACTAGAGTGAAGATAATCATATAGACAATGTATGTTTGTGCTCCTTCTTCCTCACACACACACACTCACACGCACGCACACATACACGCACATACACATCCATGTGCAAGACCCAACAACAAAGGCCTATGTACACAGCCTCCAGGGGTTGATTTTAATTGTTGTTATGGAAATACACGCGTACACACACACACTGCGATTGTGGCATCACCAATTTAATTGGAGTAATTTCCAACTGCCGTTTTTATCACATGATAAGTAGGGGCCAGTAGGATAAGCCTCAAAGAATCCTCTCATCTTTGGTCTTTTGGATAACTGTGTGTACGTGAGTGTGTGTGTGAGTGTGTGCGTGTGTGTGTGTGTATGTGTGTTTGTGTGTGTGTGTGTGTGTGTGTCTGTATTTTACCAAAGAACTGATGACTCGTTGTTTTTCTGATAACTCAGAGGCCTTAGACAGTGGCTACAATAGATAGCCACAATCATTTACGATTTAACTCGAAAGCGTTTATTATAATAATGGGCAGAGAGGCAAAGCTATAACTAGTATAACTCCACTGTTGGGAAGAGCTGACCTTTGACCTCCGCCTGCGACATACCAAAACGATTTCTGATGCTGTACCTCTTGACTGACCGGAGATTTAAGTATAGTTTTGAGTTCTTATTTTAACCTCATAGGTTCCAAACTGTGTTCCCGTAGCTGGTATGTTCATCTGAAATCTACTCGGACGGGGATACATGAATTTATTTTCTATGCAGATATTGTTATTGTATTTTTGTACTGCGTTTTTACCAAATGTTAGTTAAGTATGGAATAATAAAAACACAAAAAGGACCTACATATTTGTGGCTGAATTAAATGAATGGCTTCTTCCTACTCTGTGGTGGAGCCACACATTGGATACCTGCCCAAACAGTTTGAGAATATCAGGTTTAGAGAGGCAGCAATTCATCATAGCCACTATTTTGCTGAATGATAATTCTGTTCTTTTCTTATATTACAGAATATGGATACTCCAGACCAACCTAACAACCACACACACACACACACACACACACACACACATACACACCCACAGACACACACACACACACACACACACACACACACAGACAGACAAGCGCACACACAAACAAATACAGACAGCTAGACACATATGCACACACGCAAACACACAAATACAGACAGACAAACACGCGCACACACACACTTACCTGTGTGCCTCTAGCAGACATGATAATTGATTATTAATCGACTGCTGTATAAAATCAGACTTCGGACTAGGTCCAGCTTTACAGCAACCCCAGAAAAACAATTATATTGTTAAAGGGCAAGGATGAGTCTGATACAGTAGGCAAAGTTTAGTTCTCTTATGACTACTATAGTTCTTGGCCTCTCACAATAACGTCTCTGCCTGTTGATGTTACTCTTTGGCTCTATAAGACATTTGTATATTATTCGTTCAATGTAATGGAACACCAGTCCCAATAATGTAAAGATATCATTGGTTTTATTGAATAACCCAATGATACATTATGCCGCATATAACAGTTTGTATCCATGGTGGATGCATTGGTATGTCAATTTTGATGCACACACACGCACGCGCACGCACGCACGCACGCACGCACGCACACACACACACACACACACGCACAAAAGCAATTATGTGGCCATAAATCGTTACGGCCATAAGATCGTCAGTGCGTATTTTATAAGGCCAAGATAACTCAGAAGCCCTAAGTAGCACTTAGAAGTTGCAAGGAAAACAGGCTCCAATGATAATGATCAATAATAACAATATATCGATTGAAATAGATAACTGTGGGAGTGTGTGTGGATGATGGCTGGTTGAGGCAGCCTCACCTGGCCCAGTCGGATTGGACTCTGGTGCCCGGTATGAGGACTCAATGTGCACACCTGTTATACATTGAGTAACCAGCTTGCACATGTCAAACCAGCCATCTCCACACACAATCAGGGAGAGATCTACAAACTTGTACCTACAAACTTCACAATAAACCGGATTCAACATAACTATCCTGAGTCCTTGTCTGGAAGAGCCCAATAAAAGTCACCTAGTTGGAGTGTAAAATGGGCCTTGTAACAATATTATTTTGCATTCCTTGATAATGACAAATGGTCTGACAAACTGTATGTAAATGTAGCTCTCACAAGCTAATAGCAAAGTTATCACAAAGTTTATCGTTTCTTTAATGTGTTGCTCTTTAAAAATATATTGAAAGAGTATGAAGCACATCAACGGGTTTTGTGGTTACTTCCTCTTCAAGGTTAGTTAAGGTTATACAACTAGATAGTTACTGCTTCCTTACTTACTTACGTAGGACAGGATGAAAATAATGAAAGTATTTGTTATTTTGGTCTAAGTAGTCGGTACAATGCATGGCCATGATAAACCATAAGTCTCGGCCAAACGAGAATCTAAGCCCCTACGAAAGCATATCTAGTCTTCAGCCTCTGCACACTAATATTGAATCAGGCAGCCTTTTCTTTTTGAATAAGAAAGTTGTCAAAAGTGCTCAACCACATCTCTCCATCTAAACCGTATTGACCCCTCAATGCAGAATGTAAACATTGATACATATATAGAATAAAACGATGTATGTATTGGTATACATAGCGAATATTTTTCTATGATTCTCTAGTACAACATTTGACAATGAATCTCGGCCCGGATTTATCTAAGGATGAGGGAGGAAGCCTTCCAATTTGAACTTCGAACCCAGGCTGTGGTTATAAAGTGGCCACAAGCATTGCTCCTGCATCATTATGTTAGGCACGCTTTTATTATAACGTATAGACAGCACAATGGCAGGCCTACACAACTTTGTTCAGTTTGGATTAGTTTTGTTTCTGTCTGTGCAATGGACTTGGGCCATTATTCCAGGTAAGGTTGACTGGCCCAAAATCAAGAAGCCCATTAATGTGTGTCTTATTGACAGGTATGTTTTTTTTAAATGTTATTTAAAAATGTAAGGCCATTTAAAATGTTCACATACTTAGGTTCAATAGTATGATTACAAATATTTTCATTAATGGAATACAAATTGTACATTATGATGACTTGTTGGTTGCTACGGTAAACATTTGTTTAGTTATGTTCATTATGATCACAGAAGCACTCCACTAACTACATACATAAAACTTGATTACAAAAAAATAACACAAATAGGAAAGGTTACATTGAACAATGATGCTAAAGATTTGCTTGAATTCTTGGTTAGTATCGCTATCAGACTGACCCATACGCAAAATATTCAGTTTGTTTAAATACAAACTGAGAAGAACGTAGGAGAAACAAAACAACAGAGCCCACTGATAGTCTGCCTATCTGTCGTCCATCCACTAACCGGTGGATCAGAAAAAAGGTGATAAACTGTTAACCACACACTGTTCCCAGAGCAAGAGCTTCACCCGTCGTACTGGAACAAGATGGGCCGGGATGCTATAGACGTGTCCCTCAGAATGACCCCCATCGTGGGCAAGGCCAAGAACCTCGTCCTCTTCCTGGGAGACGGTGAGTCGCGGGCACAGGGACGAGACATAGACGGATGGTGATACAGGAGATGAAAAAGCGATAGCATTTTGAAGGAGAACATGCTGCACTGCTGTAGCTATTGTGGATAAATAGCAGCACTGTGAACTGCTTTATGTGTATGTGTGTGTGTTTGTGTGTGTGTGTCTGTCTGTCTGTCCCTGTGTGTGTGTGTGTGTGTGTGTGTGTGTGTGTGTGTGTGTGGCGTGGACATGTGTATGTGTTTGTTTGTTTGTTTTGGCAAATGAATGATGAAGTATGTTGATTGACCCTGTTTTGTGACGCCAATAGCACTTTAGTATATTACTACTATATAAGATGTCAGGGTGAGAGTCATTGGGGATTCCTTTATTTGGGTTATATCCTCCCATTATATATTTGATATCCTGCTACAGGAAACACATTTATTATTTACAAGCTGTATTGAAACTTTTTCCCCAGAGTTATCGCGTTTTTTTACTTAAATGGAAGGCCATTTCTCTCACACACACACACACACACACAAACACTCACACACACACATACCTATGCACTCTCCTCAGCCGTGCACGTCAGGTCACAGCCAGAGCAGTGATCACGTGCACTCTCACAAGACACAAGCCAAACAGCCTTGCACCTTACACTCTCTCTGTGACGTTGACAGTGAGAACTCACTGTTCTCCCATGAAGACTCATTCACCAATAAACGCGAATAAAGTGAATGATAACATAAGAGAGAATATGATGCGTGATAAGGCTTTGGCATGAGCCCCGTCACGGATCCCGGACGACGTGTGGACTCGGCATATCCTTCCAGGACTAGCAGGGGCGGAGCCTTTCACTGGGCCGGTAGACTGGGGCACACCTGGTGGTGGTGGAGTGGAAGGGGGAGCAATCGAACAAAATATCTATGCAGCAAAGAACGTGTGTTACTGCTAGACTATACTCTTTATAAAGCAGGTGTAGGCAGGTGATTGGTGATTTCTGATTGGCAAACTGGCGCGTGAGAGTTGAGTCCTCCTGGTAGAACTTGCGCCAAAGCTTACATCTCCTCTTCGCAGGAATGGGCGTACCCACGGTGACCGCGACCAGGATACTCAAAGGCCAGTTGGCGGGGTTCAACGGGGAGGAGACCAGCCTGGCCATGGATACTTTCCCGTACCTGGCCTTGTCCAAGGTACGGAGCCCGTTGACAACAGCCTAAGTGCTCGACGTACCGACTGTGCAGTGTGTAACACGTGGTCATCCTGTACAATGAAGAACGTTCAAAGTAAAGTCAAAGCTAGATATACTTCAAATACAACAACTTAAAGTCACCACCGAAATGGGAAATCCCTTTTTCACCTAACCAATTCCTATGGAGTCGAATTTAATATTTATTTTAACATTTGGTAGACGCTTTTATCCAAAGCAACCTAGGAGGTTCATACACATTCACACACAGACGGCGGAGTCAACCATGCAAGGCGACAGCCAGCTCGTCGGGAGCAGTTAGGTCGACGTGTCTCGCTCAGGGACGCCTCAACACTCCAGCCAGGCTAGGAGAAGCCGGGGATCGAACTAGCAACCTTCCGGTTACCAGTCGACCCGCTCTACCTTCTTAGCTGAGCTGACCCAAATGCTTCAATGGAGTCCAAACGTTAAATCTGGTATCGTCAAAAGGCAGATACAGTTGAAACTGCTTCCAAACATCCGATGACTCCGAACGATGTCTCTGTGCAGACGTACAACGTGAACCAGCAGATGCCGGACAGCGCGGGCACGGCCACGGCGTACCTGTGCGGTGTGAAGGCCAACTACGGCACGCTGGGCGTCTCCGCTATGATCGAGCGAGGGAACTGCAGCGGCAACGCTGACAACGACGTGGTGTCCGTGCTCCACAGAGCCAAGATGGCAGGTACCGGACTCGGGGGGCTTCAGTAGCTAGACTGTTGGGCAGAAGGTCCAAACATCCTGAAAAACGATCTGTCTGTCCACCTGTCTATCTATTTATGTGTTTGTTTGGTTATCAATCCATCATTTATCGATCCATCTATCCACCAATTCATCCATCCGTCCATCCATCATATCAATGTGATGGATCGAGCCAATCGTTCCGTCCGTCTGTCTAATCTGTCCATCTCTTTGTGTATCTATGTATATCTCTGTCTATCAGTTATTTAGAACCACAGCAACACCGTCAGCTTGTCCGGCGTTAATGTTTATCCTGAGTGGACGCGTGTGCCGTGTGTTCGCAGGGAAGTCCGTGGGCATCGTCACCACCACCCGCGTGCAGCACGCGTCCCCCGGGGCGAACTACGCCCACACACCCGACCGCGGCTGGTACAGCGACATCGAGCTCCCCGCCGACGCCGTTAGAAACGGCTGCCGCGACATCGCCTGGCAACTGATCAAGAACACAGAAATAAATGTAAGAGGAAGACTAAAGTAAAAGGCGAGTGTCAGAACTGACACATGATATTACAAAGTGATTTGTAAGCAGGTGCACACTTTGAGGCACAAAAATAGTTGGAAGTATATATATACGTATTTGTGTAGGCCTACTATTTGACATCTGGCGTTCCATTACCAAGGTCATTCTCGGAGGAGGGCGTCAGTACATGTTCAGCAACATCACAGCCGACCCAGAGTATCCAACATACTTTGGAGAACGTAGTGATGGGAAGGATCTCGTCAAGGAGTGGCTTCAAGGAAAGAAGGTAACTCCTCTTTTGCTCAATGATAAGGCTCTAAACGGACTGATTTTTATGAAGTGCTGTGTTTGATCGATTAAATTATAATAATAACAATACCAGGCCTAATAATAACAACAGTTATTGACTATTAGCAAAAATAAAGTACACAATAAGGTCCAATATTTGGTTTGCTTTAAAGTTATAAACGTATCTACAGCCAGTCAGTCTCTTTTTGAATCCTAATCTCATTGTTTTTGTGCAGAATGCCAAATATGTGGTGAACAAGAAGGGATTGGATGCAGTCGATGCTTCAAAAACAGACTTTCTAATGGGTGGGAGAATTTTTCCTCATCGAATCGCAATTAATTAAAAATGATTGCTGAGACATAAAATAATAGAATGTCAGTGTATTCCCGTTGCGATAATAACATTGTACCATCTTGTCATTGTTCGGATTGTATGGCTGTACAGATAATGTCACAGATTTGATACGGATTCACATGCTTTACTGTTCTAATAGACATCTAATCAATATCATGTTCTGGTTAAAGGTCTGTTTGAGCCCAAAGACTGCCAGTATGAGTATAAACGTGACACGACCACTGACCCCTCGCTCACGCAAATGATGGAGAAAGCCATCAAGATCCTCAAGAGGAACCCAAAAGGTTTCTACCTGTTTGTGGAAGATAAGTACTAAAAGAGTCTTGCAACAGTTAAAATAGCAGTAAAGATCAAATCGAATGTTTAACAATCCCAAACTCCTCTTGGGGAAATAGAGTATATTGAGTAAAAAGTATAAGTGGCCTATTGTGAGTTTAACATAATTCCACACTATATTGATATTTTCATTCTCAGAATTGTGGGTCTCGATCGTTCCACTCTAAATATATATTAGGCGTACGGTACCTGTGGTAACTTGCTTATGGAAAAAGTACTCCGATATAGGCCTAGGTTGTAAGCTTTGATTGTTCTCTGCCTCACTTCATGCAAGTCACCTCGGATACAAGCTTCTGCTAAATCCTCCAGAACCATTAGCGCTCACGGCATTTCATAAAGTAGTTTTCTCTCCTCTGTGTTTCCAAGGGGGAGAATCGACCACGGTCACCATGACGGTAATGCCCAGCGAGCACTCACCGAGGCGGTGGAGTTTGACCGGGCCATCGAAAGGGCTGCCCAGTTGACCAGCGAGAAGGACACCCTCACCGTGGTCACGGCCGATCACTCCCATGTCTTCGCATTCGGGGGACATTCTCAGCGGGGGAACTCTGTTTTCGGTAGGACGATCGATACGAATCGAATCATTTTGTGTCCAAAATGTTGAGTGAATGATTGGAGTATCGTTTGAGTGAAAGCTGCCGTTCTCTAAATGATTGAAGGTGTGTCCCGAGAGTTGGCTACCGACAAGAAGCGCTTCACCACCGCTGTCTATGGGAACGGACCGGGCTACCAGATTAAGAACGGCATCCGGCCAGATGTCAACGCGACCGTTGCAGGTAAGTGTTTCGTTTCAGAAACGCTACGATGTGTAGCAGTGGCACCATCTTGTGGTTCAACAGACATGTCGTTCCGTTTGCCATTCATGCCTCATCAACTTTATATCGATAGTAGGCCTATTGTAATGTATCATTATTCAGTGTTTTATATTATTATTATTATTATTATTATTATTATTATTATTATTATTATTATTATTATTATTATTAATAATAATAAACAACGCTTAAACAACGCTTTTGGACACTTATAACCTACTGGCTTTTGGATACACATAATTTGAGTTTGTCCTTAGTTTAGCATCTATTGTAGTTTTCCTCAGCATTAGACCTACTTTAGCACTACTTTTTCTTTTTCTTATCTTGTATCTCTTCTTTAACTGCTGCTGTGCGGCTACACAAGATGCTCCCCTCATGGCGATTGATAAAGCGTCATCTTATTTTACCTTATATACGTAAAAGAGAAATCCCACCCATTTGTGCAATTTAGTTTTTTTGCCCAGTTTATAAAATGAACCCTTGCCCTCCCCCTCCCTAGCTGAACCAGAGTACCGCCAGCAGGCCCCCGTCCCGAAGAACTCAGAGACGCACGGCATCGAGGACGTGCCCATCTTCGCCAAGGGCCCCATGGCGCACCTGTTCCACGGGGTGCAGGAGCAGAGTTACATAGCCCACGTCCTGGCCTACGCCGCCTGCCTGCCGCCCTACGAGAAGTGTGACCTGGAGGAAAACCACTCTGTGTGCCTCCATCCCAGCTCCGTGCTGGTCCTCATGAGCCTCCTTCTAGCCCTCGTCTCCTCCTCCCGCTCGGGCTAGCTAGACGCGCGCATGCGCGGTCTGTAGTTGGTCCGTTTTGTGAATAAATTATTTTTTTAATTCTGTAATTATCCAGCGCTATGTTGAACACTGTGGATCTGCACACCGTCTTTGTTCGATGAGTCGGGGGTTATTCACAGTCATGTTGTTCTTTGTTTTATATTTTTGCTTTAAGCTTTGTCGTAACATAGTGACGTGGTTACTAGATTCCTAGAATAAAATTGTGACTTAAAAGAGAGAGAGAGAGAGAGAGAGAGAGAGAGAGAGAGAGAGAGAGAGAGAGAGAGAGAGAGAGAGAGAGAGAGAGAGAGAGAGATGATGACCCATCCTAAGGAGTTTAGCTTCAATAATATCTGCACATCAACCATATTGAGCATCAATATATGAACTCTTAAATGTGTTGAATAAAGGAGATGCAATGATCGTGCTATTTTATTTAACTACAAGCATCCTTGTACCTAGGCTACATGACGATGCGACTCCTCCAATAAAACACCGATTTGACCGACAGAAAGCATCCAACTTTTTAAAGTGTGTTGCAACCCATGTGTCAGTTTGGTCTGAATTGTCTCAAGCAGTTGACCAACCTCTTACTGCGACCCGTAAAGCTCGTAAGTCCGCCCCTTCCGGGAGACCCCCATGGGATCTTTGGGCTAGGAAAATTAGAATGGGTATCAATGGAGAGAAAGTAATTATTTTCTGGTCCAAGTCTTTATATGCCCTGGATTACACATATGTGGTCTGTGGATTAAAATGATAATTTTTCATGCAAAGAAAGTTTGATAATGTTAGGTTTGGTGTGAGGCCGCTTTGTGAACTACAGCCCCTCGGGGCTCTCGACGCGAATGAAATACGTCACCACCACTTTATACAGACATGGCGATCTCTCTGCTCCACTTCACCGCTTTTTTCTAAGGGGAGGATAACAGCATAGAAAGAGGTGAAAACCATTATATGTCGGGGCATGTGTAGATTTTCAGTTATACCGATGGGGAGATTGTCGGTCTTGTCCACGCCAGTCGCAGGGAGGGTGACGTCACATACGAGACGTGTAGTCATTCTCATTGTTTTTTCTCTAAAGCCTTTAACCGAACAATTGCACAATAAACGGTCAAACTCTTGACATGGAAAATTATCATTTAAATCCACAAACAACATATGTGTAATCCGGGGCACACAAAGACTGGGACCAGAAGATAATTACTTTCTCTCCATTGAAACCCATTCATATTTTTCGATTTCATAGGTCCCGTGGGCTCTACCGGAAAGGGCGGGACTTCCGCCTGATTGACCAATGGGGAGCCCGGAAGGACGGGGCCGAGGGCTTGGAGGGAAGTTTAACCACAGGGCGAACTATGACAATAACAAAAGATCATGGGATTAATAATAAACATTGAATAGCTCGTTCAATGGACGCATGCTATCGTTGTCAATTATTATTAACGTTTATCCGTATTAATTGGCATCATGTTAGCTTTCTTTCCAGTCTATGGGTAAAGATAATGTTGCGATCTGAGACTACGTAGAGTGCGTGTGACGATAACAATGGACCAAAATAAGAAGAGACTGGGGAGCCAACTGTGTAAAGCCGTGAAGGATGAGGACCCAAGGTGAAGTATTGTGGTGCCTTATTGATTGTCCCCCGACATGTGCTCTCTGTATTCACTCTGTGCTTTATACATCCTTG
This sequence comes from Gadus macrocephalus, assembly GCF_031168955.1. NCBI lineage: Eukaryota > Metazoa > Chordata > Actinopteri > Gadiformes > Gadidae > Gadus > Gadus macrocephalus. Next base: position 3,260,742 of record NC_082393.1, read on the forward strand.
TAACACGGTCTCCACCAAGCCTGGAACGAAGATCTTTAAACAGTGAATGAATGGCGAGCCATTCATTCACTTGGTATAAGGGTGTTCCTTATAACATGTTCTCCACCAAGCCTGAAACAAAGAGCTATTTGCTTAAAATGTTGAATGGTCAGCCATGGTCAGCTATTCCAGGGTTTTGATCATTGGAATAGTTTCCTCACTCCTCACTACTGTACAAAGGGCCCTCCATATGAACATGTAAGCCTTATCTGACATTTTAATGGTGATCATCTCATTATATTGTTCCTCAAAGGAAACCTTTCGATCAAAATGCCTTTTGGTTTTATGAAACTAAAGTTGTTGAGACAAAACGCCTTTTAGATACTAATCAAATCGTGCACATATTTCACTAAGAAGTACGAGTTTGAAATGGGACAATCCGGACACAACAGACACTGTTGCAGAACCGACCAACCTGGTTAAAACGCCCCTCTCTGTTCCCTCTGTTGGTCCGGCAGGTCTGTGCAGGCGCTGCTCTCGCGGGGCGCCAGGGCCGACGTGGTGGGCACCAGGGGCGTGGCGGCGGTGCACCTGGCCGTGGGGAAGGAGACGGAGAAGAGCATCCGTTGCCTGAAGCTGCTGCTCCAGCACGGAGTGGACCCCAACGCCAGGTAGGCATGATGGCGTTTCATTGGGTTTCGTTGTCAACTCGCAGTGTTGTTGACGTCGATTTGAAGGAGACTTCATGTGGTGTGTGGGTGGTGACGGCGATGGTTTGTGTTGTGTTGTGTTGTGGCTCCAGGTCTTCCGAGGGTCTTACACCCCTCCATGTGGCTGCGCTGTGGGGGTGTTACCAAAACGTCAAGCTGCTGTTGGCCAATGGAGGGAACCCCAATGTTACCGACCAGGTCAGAAAGGGGTTCTTTAGCTGCATGTCAAATACTTACACTGGGACCAGTCTCGTATTTTTTGCTCTGCATAAGGAAGATGTTTTGTCATTTCTGTGGGCGTGTCATTTCTGTGGGCGGAACCAACCTCACCAGCGCCTTAATGAATCAACTCGCACAGATATTGATTTGCTGCTTACATCTGTTGTATCTTCCACCGGGGGCAGGATGGGAACACTCCGGGGCAGTTTGCAGAGCAACAGGACAACCGCAAGTGTGCCCAACTCCTCCAGAGCCACCAGACACAGTCCGCAGACGGCGAAGAGGATGTGACCTGTTTCCAATACTGTAAGGCATCGGGGTGGGGGGTCGGGCTTAGCTCAGGAGGTAGAGCAGCTGTCTTGTAACCGACAGGTTGCTAGTGTTGATGTGTCCCTGAGCAAGACACTTAACCCTAACTGCTCCTGACGAGCTGGCTGTCGCCTTGCATGGTTGACTCTGCCGTCGGTGTGTCAATGTGTGTGTTAACTGATGTAAGTCGCTTTGGATAGAAGCGTCTGCTAAATGCCCTAATTGTAATTGTAAGGAGTTGGATCATGAGCTGGATCTTAAATGAGTTATTTAGCATCAGATGTTTGGACTCATTTATCTTCAATTACAAAAAATGAATTGTACTTGGTTTTGATGGTCATTTCGTTTGGTTTCGGGGGTCTTTTCTCATCATCGGAGAAATTAGCAGTCTGATGTTTTTCGATGGGAAAAACTAAAAAGTCAAAAATTGTTAGGAAAGCCCCTAGCAGGAACGCTGTTGTTCTAGAATTATTGAATCTTATCCATTCTTCATCTCTGTCTCCCCAGCTCTATACTCGGACCAGACGGACGTGTCGAGCTACCCCGACTCGGAGACCAGCCTCAGCTCGCGCTCCTCCATGATCAGCGACTTTGGCGACGACCCGCTGAGCAGCACCAGACACTCTGCCCTGTTCGACCTCCGCGTACCGAGCCAACCCACCCCCTGGTGGAGACGGGGGCCCTCGAACGGCCAGGGCGACGCCAACCCCACCGGGGCCGGGGGTCCGGGCCGAGACTGGAACCAAAACAAAGAGTGGGCGTGCGGCGACGGTCCCTCGTTTCTGTCCAGCACGCGCGTGTCCACGGTGGGCTGCGCCTCCGCCGGGCCGGCTCCCCGAGAGGACGTGTCGTTGGGGGACGTCACGTGGGCGCCAAACCCCTTGGAGGGCCCGTCGCTCCTGTCGAGCACGCGCATGTCTACGGCGGGACCCGTTCCTCCCTATCATAATGTTGAGGCTCCGTTCCAAAGGGGGGGTTCACACCCTCTAGGGCTTGAGGGCCGACTTTCGGCCATAAACGGAGACGCTCCGGCGGTCGCTGTCGCCGGCCCCTCCAGGCGAGCGAGCCGCAAGAGCGTCAGTTTCCGCGAGGCGGCCGAGTATTTCCCCGTTTCCAGGCCGGACTCCGCTGAGCCTGCGTTCGACACGGCGCCCTTTGACTCCTCCCAGGACGCCGACTTTCTGAGCTCTGAGCGCCTGGTGACCGTCCTGCAACGGCAGGGCATCGACGTGACCTCGCCCGACCACGTGCACGTGTTTGACTGGGACTGCGGCGAAGACACAGAGGGGGACATGGAGAAAACGGTGATGAGTAACTTCCATTTGGCCGGGGGCGAGGAGACAGACGAGGAGGAGGAGGAGGAGGAGGAGGAGAGGGAGGAGGTGGAGGTCGGACGTCAGACCCAGGCGGCGGTACAGCCCCCCGGTGGTGTCCCAGGCGGCGGCGGCGGCGGCGGCGGCGGCGGCGGCGGCGGCGGCGGCGGCGGCGGCGGCGGCGGCGGCGGCGGCGGCGGCGGCGGCAGCAGTGGGAGTCACTACAGCAGCTGTGACAGCGACCATTACACGACCGCCCACTACACCACGGCCCACGGAGGCCTCGTACCGTCCAGCCGTTCCGCTTCCTCCTCCTCCTCCGAGGCGGAGTCAAAGCTGGACAGAGCAGAGGAAGTACCAGCCCGGGTGGGCAAACCCAGCCGGTCTGACCAACCGCCTGCCACTGACTCTGAACCCGAACCCCCTCGGGACGTCTCAGAAAAGGCGGTCAATAGCGCGAATGAGGACGGTGTCGGCGACGAAGCCACCGCCCGAGCCCGCCGCAGTCCCGTCGCCCAAGCGGCCGGGGGCCCCCCCGAAGACCCCGACACCCCCTTCACCCCGAGCCCGTTCGTGACGGGCCGGACCCGGTCCAGGCTGAGCCGCTGCTCGGTGAGGTGCAGCAGCGGCGGCGGCGGCGGCGGCGGCGGCGGCGGCCGGACCCTGGAGAGCCTCCTCTCCGACGCGTCCCTCTTCGAGGCCACGCTGCCCACGCCGGTCAGGACCGGCCGCAAGACGCCCCGGTCTCAGAGCAGCGACGACGTGTTCTACCACAGCCCGCGGCCGCGCGGCTACGCCCAACCGAGGGGCGACGGCAGCAGGGATCTCTCGGGGAGCTCCTTGACCTCCGACCTCCAGTCGTCGCGGTCCAGCTCGGGGCTGAGCGACAGCCAGGCGGACACCTTCATCCTCCCGCGGGGCGGGGCTGAGCCGTCGCAGAGTCTGCCCGACACCCTCATTCTGGAGAGGCAGCCGGACTCGCAGAGCCTTCACTGTGAGGATTACCTCAAGTCCTACGCGCCGAAGGTGGTGTGTCACGATATCAGAGAGGAGGAGGAGGAGGAGGAGTTTCTGACCGACGACCGGACGAGCTCCGACGCGGTGAATCCGCGGGAGGAACCGAACGCAGCGGCGGCAGCGGCAGGAGCTGAGCGGCAGGACGTCCCGGGGAGCAGAGGGAAGCCCTGGATCACGGAGGGCAGCGACACCGACGGCGACCCCAGCAGCAGCAGCACCACCTCCTCCTCCTCTCCGACGGGCTCGTCGTCCGCCAGCTCGTGCTACTTCTCCCCGAGGAGGCCCCGGGAGGGCTCCTCCGACACCCCGGGCGCCACGGGCTGCACCCCCAGGTTCAGCATGAGCCGGCTGTCGCTGGGCCTCCGCCGGTCCCAGGGCCACCTGGCCCCCGACCGCCACCCCCGGGCCTACACCCCCGGGGGGCGGCCCGCCGCCCCGCCCCCGGAGGAGCCCGTGGAGTACCTCTACACGGACACGGAGCAGGGCCACGAGCTGATCGAGACGCACATCCCCCCCAGGGCCAACGCCTCCCTGTGCAGCAGCAGCCTGAGCGGCGGCGGCGGCGGCGGCGGGGAGCCCGGGGCGGAGGAGACGGTGCTGTACGACTGGAGGTCCCTGAGGGCCGACGTGATGGGGGGCAAGGAGAACCAGGCGCCGCCGAGGAGGGGGGGTGAGGAGGAGGAGGAGGCGCAGCTGCAGAAGAAGAAGAAGAAGGAGGGGGAGGCGAAGGAGGAGGAGGAGAGGACGAAGAGAGAGGAGGAGGTGAAGGGGGGCAGAGCGTTGCCGCCGGATACCCCGGGGATGACGGACAAGGAGCTGAGGCGCCGGCTTGTGGCGCTGGGGGAGAGCCCGGGGCCCATCGGCACTCGGACCCGGCCCGTGTACATGAAGAGGCTCCGTCGTCTCGTCCTGGAGTCGAACTCGCAGGCGGCGCCTCAGCAGCAGCTCAAGCAGCCGGACCACACGCACACAGGTAAAGTATGTTTTTGTCTATTTGAAGATAAGTGAATTGGTAGGTGATTTACAAACAGAGTACTAAAGTGTGACGTCACGTTTCCATAACAACCGATATTGGGTTCTACACAAACCAAATTTACAAGGGGAAATCCTATGCCGATTTCTATAAAATCATTCATTTTACAGAAAATGAATGATTCTTTTTGCGAATTGATTTGCGAGTTTGCTTTACCAATGATGTAAGTAATATTGAGAATAGATTGTCTTCATATTAAAAAAAAAACCTAAAGTAACGTTTTCAAACTTTTCTTTTAAATACCCCTGGGGAATACCTCTTGACCTCTTGAAATTGATTTATTTTCATTTTAAAAGAAACAACACATTGCAGCAATGGAAAACGCCATCTCTCGTTCAGTTGCTTAAAATCCGGTTGCCAGGACAACGTGACGTTTTCACTTTAGTACTCTATATTATATACCTATTATTATATACCTATTTTATAATAGGTTACATTTCAAAATGATCAAATAGTCAAATAACATAAAAAAAAGAAAAAAAAAGGCTAAGTAAGTAAAGGCTATGAGACCAGTCACACATTGCATTCTTTCTTTTTCTTGGAATATACTGGAATATAACTATTTGTCGACGTCTGTGAAAGTGTTACGCCCATTGAGTCTGTAATGCATGGAGGCTATACCAATACAATATAATGCCTGTACATTAAACTGAGTAATGTCCCGGCTCTGGCTCAGACTCAGGCTACAGTGTGGAGCTGAGCAGGGCCCTGAGGACCTTTGACCTCCCCGACTGCCACGCGGCCGAGATGGAGCTCTGCCAGCAGTTCGACCAGCCCGACCAGAACAAGAAGTGGAGGGAGGGGGTCATCAAGTCCAGCTTCAACTACCTCCTTCTGGACCCCCGGTCAGTCACCCGCTGTCCCTCAGGGCCTCAACAGCGCCCCCATAGGGCACTACTCTGTTCAGTCATCGCGTTAAACCCGCCCCGTATGAGATCAACGGTTTTGATTGGCCGGACACACGGCTGTTTTTAAATACAACAGTAGCGACCCGATTCATGTATTTAATTTGACTAAAATAGTTTGAGAGTCATCTTATACAATACATATTATAAAAAATTAACAATGGAGTCGTAAGGGAGTTCGAGTCCTAAAAACCATTTCGGTTGGAACTTCAATTTCAAGTCTACTCGCAGGCCGACTTAAGCTACTTCTATTACTTCTAACTAATTTCACATTTTTAACATAAGCTGCTGAATTAAGATTATAACTCGCAAACAGTTGAGGTACCCGAGATTAGATGGATGACCCTAAAACCCTCAAACCAAAAGCGTCAGGCTCTCTTTATGTGTGAAACGATGGAGCGTGTCACCCCGGTATCCTCTTAACGAATGCGTATGTTCCGGGCGTCCTCCCAGGGTGACGAAGAACCTGCCGTTCCGCAGCCGCAGCATGTCGCCCCAGGAGTGCTTCCACACCTTCGTGCACGCTGTGTTCTACGTGGGGAAGGGCAAGCGCTCGCGGCCCTACAGCCACCTGTACGAGGCCCTGGAGTACTTCAAGGGGGACAAGACCTCGAAGGTACCGCCCGTCCACACCGTGGAAATCCAATACAGCATTCATTGACTTCCTATGTGAACTGAAAAATGCATAGCAGATAATTAGGAGCAGTTGAACAAGGGGCGGGAATACATAAGCTTCGGCTTCCTATCACTCCTTTTCGGACACGGACACTACATTTATTTTATAAATATTGTTTATGACACTTTATAATTATTGTTGTTTTGTGTTATGTGTATTTTTTCATGATGTGTCATACTTGCTTTTCTTATTTTTTTTGTTCGACTTGAATGAATGAAGGAATGAATATGTATTACTCAATATATTCAATGTTAGTGCAGCAGAAGGTAAAGTGACAGACCACTTTCCCATTGCAATGGTGTCAATATTTAAATTTACATTGACATTTAGGGCATTTAGCAAAGGCTTTTATCCAAAGCGACTTACAATAAGTACATTTGCCTGGAGAAAGAGAAGCGATAAATCACTGTCGGTACAGTAAGGATGCTCATAGAAACAAGTACCAAGCACTTACAATTGCTAGGTGAACCCATTGCCCGTATACAACAAAGAGAGCTGATAAGATTTCCATTGCATTGGTGTCACTGGCTGTCAATGTTTCTGTGAATACTTTAATTCAACAAGAAATTAAACTAAGCTAATTAGAGGTTTAATAATGTTTTTTTTCCCAATTGTGTGTTTATAGGTCTACAATACTGAATAATAGTTAAAAAAAATAAAAAACTGTATAAAGGGATCATTGCATACTAATCACAATGTGATAATCCTCTTGTGTCGAACCTCGTTCCGGCCCCTCCCCTTCAGAAACTGTGCTCCAAGGTGCAGCACATCCTGCAGGTGTGGCGCGAGGACCAGGGTGTCGTCTCCCTGCACTGCTTCCAGAACGTCATCCCCGTGGAGGCCTTCACCCGCGAGGCCTGCATGGTGGACGCCATCGGTCGGTGTGCGCGCGTGCTACGAGGCACGCGCGCCTCCTAGCACGTTTTATTCCTATGTTTTATTCCTCCGGTAAAGGGGTGATGTTTATGTTATTCCGCCAGGTGTGTGTGCGTGTGATAAGCAAGCCGAAAGTCGGCCCCTTTTCATGTGTTTTGGGTGACATCACAAGTGGGCGTGTCCAACTAGATGTGTGATGGATGGATCAGTCGACCAGCGTACCCGGTGGACTGGAGCAAATGGTCCCGACCCAGCCAGCATGTATCCAGGACGGTGGACACGCCCACTTGGGATGTCACTAAGGCGCGGGGTAGAGCAGTTTTGCAAACGGCTTGTAATGGCTAAGCACACTCACACCCGGTGGCATAATCTCACCTGTAAAACAAGATGCGATACATTCTATCGACGCTAGCTAAGCCAACCCAAGCAAAGGAGCTTCTAAAGTAGTGACATCATGAAGGCAAAAATATAAAGCATTATTCCAGTGTGTCATGTATTATTTTAGCCGTTTCTGTGCCAACTATGAAACGTACATTGTTGAACCTGTGAGCCGCTGTAGCTAACTCGCTAACCAAAGTCTCCTCCAATGACCTTGCAGGGCTGAAGATGCTGACCAACCAGAAGCGAGGGGACTACTACGGCGTGGTCTCCACTTGGCAGGCCAGGAAGAGGCGGGAGCTCGGTGTGCACCTGCTCTACCGGGCCATGCAGATCTTCCTGGCAGAGGGAGAGAGGCAGCTGCGGCCTGCAGACATCAGACAGTAGCGCCCCCTACTGGATGGAGGGTGAATTACGAACACTTTCTGATTCAGGTTAAAGGAGACTCGTATACCACCAGTGAGTGGGATCGGCCTTACAAGCCGTTTCGAAAATCGGCCCCATATGACATCACTAGTGGGCGTGTCCGCCTAGATCTGTGCTGGATAGATGAGCAACGTTTGCTTCAGTCCAATGGGTAGGCTGGTAGACTGATCTATCCAGCACAGATCTAGGTGGACACGCCCACTCGCGATGCCACATGGGGCAGATTTTTGAAACGGCTTGTAAGGCCAATCACACTCACAGCTGTTGGTATAATATGTCTTCTTTTAAAAAGAAAACTGTTTTGTCATGCAGGGAAATGTTGTAAGTATTTTAGATAAGGCAAGCTTTCCACTGAACTCTTGTTTCCATCATGTTTGATTTATCGTTGTGGTTTAACTTTTTGCTGCTGCGGTCCTTTTAGCAAGGCCACACTTTTCATGAAATGTACTTAGCGCTACTAACTGCACTCCGACTGCTTCTTTTGATCCTGCTACTACCCCCAATAACGAAACGTATCAAGTACTACTTATCAAGGCCTTTGCATACCAACCGATTGAAGACTTTGCTCAAGAAAGGAGCTTTTAAATCTCCTTGGACTCAAAGTTCTTTCAAAATGACTTATTTGCAAATGTTGCAACTAGATCCATTATTGTCACACCCATACAGGGTGGCCACGTGCTACTTTATAATAATCTGATGCCTAATGTCTCGGAAAATGACTTTCTAAACAGAGTGTGACTGCGTGAGGGTCTGGCCTGCTGAAAACCCAAAGCCATTTGTTTTTTATCGTCTTGTAGCAGGACTTGGGGAAACAGGGTCTGCATGATGGTAGCCGTGGTTGGTTGGATATTGAATGGCATTGTGATGCAGTATCTGACAGTGCTGGATGCATTGTTCCATTCTAATAGATTTAGATGGGGAACATGCAGAAGCTAAATTGATGTTGATGGGAATATACATTCTTCATACCGTTTCCAAACCCGCAGCTAAGCACTCAAGTTTGTTTTGTAATTTTGTTAGTTTTGTCTAGAATTGTTGTTACTGGGCACTGTCGTTGACCTTGGTGTATGAATCAATGTTTTTCATTACACAGCTATTCTGTCTTTTATATTTCAGGCGTTTTCCTTAATTTCATGATCTGAGGGATTTTGTTGCATCATTTGTAGAAATGTTTTATTGAAAATGCATTATGTTTGGATGGGTGCCATGATTGTTTTAGATACTAATACTAGTAGCAATGTTTCTTGTATATGTTTGCTAAAAGATCCCCTTTTAACCTCTTGACCTCAGGTTTGTGAATTAGGGAGTACCACTACTGGAATCGCTCATCGGTGCTTTTTGCTCATGAGGTTGATCGATGTTTTATGTATTAGGATAATATTTTGATATGGTTATTTTGCCTGGTCGATTTTGTATGGTCATTTTAATTTTTTTTTTTGTTTGGCAAAAAAATATGTTCAGCTCCTCCTCTTGAATGAACAGCTTTAAATTGGATTGATGTGCAGCTATGAAAATCTGAAAAAAATCAAGCCCAAACAGTGCAATATCATCCCACTGCAGACACAAAAGGGCGTTCTCGTGTGGTGGGAGTTCCCGTTTACGCAGACTGGAACGCCCCCTTCTTAGTCTTCGTCGCCTTTCTTGCTGAACTGTATTAAAATGTCAAAGTGTACTACTCCGAAACCATGTAAATAAACGTCCAAATCTTTTCAAATCTTATTTGGAAAATAACTTCTTCTTACAATTTATTCGTTACCAGCATTCGTAGTATTGATCAGTAGTGAAATAGTCTGCTATAAGACGTTGACGTCGCTTAGCAACCGAAGACGCTAGGGTTGACAAGTTACCGGACTGCTACCCATGCAAGTGAACGGAGCGTTCCACGGCATTGAGAAGACCCGTGTAATAAAGGCCTATAAAATGTCTGTTCATGGCATAGATTTCTCCTCAGATTAGGCCAATAAAGCAATGATAACAAAAACAAAAAGAACACAAACGCTCGATCAAAGGCCCGACGCAACCCGGCGGGCCGGGTCGGGTCAATCCAAACCCTCATTGTTTAACATGAATTGGCTAAACAAATGACCACTGTAGCATATTTAAACACAATTCAAATTGTGCAGAGAATTTTTTTCCATTGGTCATTCTCAGTGGCGGCTGGCGATCAAACATGTTGGTGGGGCACAGTAACAGACAGGGGTTCTGAGGTTTCCCCCCCCCCCATATTTTTTTTGGAATTTAATAGATTTGATTTTCTGGAACCGTCACATTACCGTGGTGGAGAGGTTTGCGTGTCCCTGTGAACCTGAGGGCTATGTTGTCTGGAGCCTTGTGCTCCTGGTAGGGTCCCTCATGGCAGAGTGGTCTCAGGTGAGGGGCCAGACTAAGAATGGTTCAAAAAACTCCAATGAATAACATAAGAAGAGGAGATGTGACCCGGCCCGGAGGAAGCCCGGGGCCCCCGTCTGGAGCCAGGCCCAGACGGAGGGCTCGATGGCGAGTGCCTGGTGGCCGGGTTTGCCACGGAGCCCGGTCGGGCACAGCCCGAACAAACTACGTGGCACCCCCGATATTGTGCCACGTAGAATATCGTGGCACGATATAAGGGGTAACACTGTCGATATTCATCAAATAAAACATAGGGGTAACACTATTGTTTTTCTTTGGTCGTCATGAAAAAAACAAAAGGGGTAACACTGTTGTTATTTATTGGTTGTCATGAAAAAAAACATAAGGGGTAACACTGTCGTTTTTTAATGGTCGTCATGAAAAAAAACATAAGGGGTAACACTGTTGTTTTTTATTGGTGGTCATGAAAAAAAACATAAGGGGTAACACTGTTGTTTTTAATTGGTCGTCATGAAAAAAAACATAGGGGGTAACACTGTTGTTTTTTATTGGTCGTCATGAAAAAAAACATAAGGGGTAACACTGTTGTTTTTAATTGGTCGTCATGAAAATAAACATAGGGGGTAACACTGTTGTTTTTCTTTGGTCGTCATGAAAAAAACCACAAGGGGTAACACTGTTGTTTTTTATTGGTCTTCATGAAAAACAACATAAGGGGTAACACTGTTGTCTTTGTCAAATAAAATATAAGTCGTTTTTTATTGGTCGTCATGAAAAAAAACATAAGGGGTAACACTGTTGTTTTTAATTGGTCGTCATGAAAAAAAACATAGGGGGTAACACTGTTTTTCTTTGGTCGTCATGAAAAACAACATAAGGGGTAACACTGTTGTCTTTCTCAAATAAAATATAAGTCGTTTTTTATTGGTCGTCATGAAAAAAAACATAAGGGGTAACACTGTTGTTTTTAATTGGTCGTCATGAAAAAAAACTTAGGGGGTAACACTGTTGTTTTTCTTTGGTCGTCATGAAAAAAACCACTAGGGGTAACACTGTCGTTTTTTATTGGTCGTCATGAAAAAAAACATAAGGGGTAACACTGTTGTTTTTAATTGGTCGTCATGAAAAAAAACATAAGGGGTAACACTGTTGTTTTTTATTGGTCTTCATGAAAAACAACATAAGGGGTAATACTGTTGTCTATGTCAAATAAAATATAAGTTGTTTTTTATTGGTCGTCATGAAAAAAAACATAATATGGTAACACTGTTGTTTTTAATTGGTCGTCATGAAAAAAAACATAGGGGGTAACCCTGTTGTTTTTCTTTGGTCGTCATGAAAAAAACCACAAGGGGTAAAACACTGTCGTTTTTTATTGGTCGTCATGAAAAAAAACATAAGGGGTAACACTGTTGTTTTTCTTTGGTCGTCATCAAAAAAAACACAAGGGCTAACACTGTCGTTTTAATCAAATGAAACATGAAGGGTAACACTGTCGTTTTTATCAAATGAAACATAAGGGGTAACACTGTCGTTTTTTATCGGTCGTCATGAAAAAAACATAAGGGGTAACACTGTCGTTTTTATCAAATGAAACATGAGGGGTGACACTGTCATTTTTCTTTGGTCGTCATGAAAAAAACCATAAGGGGTAACACTGTTGTTTTTGATTAGTCATGAAAAAAAACACAAGGGGTAACACTGTTGTTTTTTATTGGTCGTCATGAAGAAAAACATAAGGGGTAACACTGTTTTCTTTGTCAAATAAAATATAAGGTGTACCACTGTCGTTTATCATTGATCAACATGGAAAAAACATGAGGGGTAACTCATTCGTTTTTTATCGGCCGTCATGAAATAAACATAAGGGGTAACACTGTCGATATTCATCAAATAAAACATAGGGGTAACACTATTGTTTTTCTTTGGTCGTCATGAAAAAAACAAAAGAAAAACACTGTCGTTTTTTAATGGTCGTCATGAAAAAAAACATATGGGGAAACACTGTTGTTTTTTATTGGTCGTCATGAAAAAAAACATAAGGGGTAACACTGTTGTTTTTTATTGGTCTTCATGAAAAACAACATAAGGGGTAACACTGTTGTCTTTGTCAAATAAAATATAAGTCGTTTTTTATTGGTCGTCATGAAAAAAAACATAAGAGATAACACTGTTTTTAATTGGTCGTCATGAAAAAAACATAAGGGGTAACACTGTCGTCTTTATCAAATGAAACATGAGGGGTGACACTGTCATTTTTCTTTGGTCGTCATGAAAAAAACCATAAGGGGTAACACTGTTGTTTTTGATTAGTCGTCATGAAAAAAAACACAAGGGGTAACACTGTTGTTTTTTATTGGTCGTCATGAAGAAAAACATAAGGGGTAGCACTGTTTTCTTTGTCAAATAAAATATAAGGTGTACCACTGTCGTTTATCATTGAAACATGAGGGGTAACTCTTTCGTCTTTTATCGGCCGTCATGAAATAAACATAAGGGGTAACACTCGATATTCATCAAATAAAACATAGGGGTAACACTATTGTTTTTCTTTGGTCGTCATGAAAAAAACAAAAGGGGTAACACTTGTTTTTTATTGGTCGTCATGAAAAAAAACATAAGGGGTAACACTGTTGTTTTTGATTCGTCGTCATGAAAAAAAACACAAGGGGTAACACTGTTGTTTTTTATTGGTCGTCATGAAAAAAAACACAAGGGGTAACACTGTTGTTTTTTATTGGTCGTCATGAAGAAAAACATAAGGGGTAACACTGTTTTCTTTGTCAAATAAAATATAAGGTGTACCACTGTCGTTTATCATTGATCAACATGGAAAAAACATGAGGGGTAACTCTTTCGTTTTTTATCGGCCGTCATGAAATAAACATAAGGGGTAACACTGTCGATATTCATCAAATAAAACATAGGGGTAACACTATTAGGGGAAAACACAATATCTTTAATTTGAAACGTAATGCTATCATGTCTATTGCACTTATATAACCACAGACATGTTAAAATTATAAATCTCAGTGGGCAGTGGAGAGAGCTGTGAGCTAACCCCCTGGAGACCGGGGTTCAAGTCCGGTTGATGTCCTCTGTTGGAAGACTCTTATCTCTATTTTATGCGAATTATAAAGTCTAGTATAACCATTGTGTTGACTTTATTCGGTGTCTTGATGGTGCATTGATAAGTTCGGAGGTTAATACTCTAAACACCCCAGGTTCGGATCCCTGCAAAAACGTCGACAGGGGTACCACTGTCGTTTTTTATTGATCAACATGGAAAAAACATGAGGGGTAACTCTGTCGTTTTTTATTGGCCGTCATGAAATAAACATACGGGGTAACACTGTCGATATTCATCAAATAAAACATAGGGGGTAACACTGTTGTTTTTCTTTGGTCATCATGAAAAAACTAAAAGGGGTAACACTGTTGTTTTTTATTGGTCGTCATGAAAAAAAACATAAGGGGTAACAGTGTCGTTTTTTAATGGTCGTCATGAAAAAAAACATAAGGGCTAACACTGTTGTTTTTTATTGGTCGTCATGAAAAAAAACATAAGGGGTAACACTGTTGTTTTTTATTGGTCTTCATGAAAAACAACATAAGGGGTAACACTGTTGTCTTTCTCAAATAAAATATAAGTCGTTTTTTATTGGTCGTCATGAAAAAAAACATAAGGGGTAACACTGTCGTTTTTTAATGGTCGTCATGAAAAAAAACATAAGGGGTAACACTTGTTTTTTATTGGTCGTCATGAAAAAAAACATAAGGGGTAAAACTGTTGTTTTTTATTGGTCTTCATGAAAAACAGCATAAGGGGTAACTCTGTTGTCTTTGTCAAATAAAATATAAGTCGTTTTTTATTGGTCGTCATGAAAAAAAACATAAGGGGTAACACTGTTGTTTTTAATTGGTCGTCATTAAAAAAAACATCGGGGGTAACACTGTTGTTTTTCTTTGGTCGTCATGAAAAAAACCACAAGGGGTAACACTGTCGTTTTTCTTTGGTCGTCATGAAAAAAACCACAAGGGGTAACACTGTTGTTTTTTATTGGTCGTCATGAAAAAAACCACAAGGGGTAACACTGTTGTTTTTTATTGGTCGTCATGAAAAACAACATAAGGGGTAACACTGTTGTCTTTGTCAAATAAAATATAAGTCGTTTTTTATTGGTCGTCATGAAAAAAAACATAAGGGTAACACTGTTGTTTTTAATTGGTCGTCATGAAAAAAAACATAGGGGGTAACCCTGTTGTTTTTCTTTGGTCGTCATGAAAAAAAACACAAGGGGTAACACTGTCGTTTTAATCAAATGAAACATGAAGGGTAACACTGTCGTTTTTATCAAATGAAACATGAGGGGTGACACTGTCATTTTTCTTTGGTCGTCATGAAAAACAACATAAGGGGTAACACTGTTGTCTTTCTCAAATAAAATATAAGTCGTTTTTTATTGGTCGTCATGAAAAAAAACATAAGGGGTAACACTGTTGTTTTTAATTGGTCGTCATGAAAAAAAACTTAGGGGGTAACACTGTTGTTTTTCTTTGGTCGTCATGAAAAAAAACACAAGGGGTAACATTGTTGTTTTTTATTGGTCGTCATGAAAAAAACATAAGGGTTAACACTGTCGTATTTTATTGGTCGTCATGAAAAAAAACATAAGGGAAATGATAAATAAACACACATACATTTTAATGTCATGTATATCCTCTTTATTGATGATTGATCATTGAGTATTGTCATCGCCTCAGTGGTGCAGTGGAGTGTACTCTGCCTAACCCACTGGCGACGGCGGCTCAATTTCTGTGGAAAATACAATATCTTTAATTTGAAACGTAATGCTATCATGTCTATTGCACTTATATAACCACAGACATTTTTAAAATATAAATCTCAGTGGGAAGTGGAGAGAGCTGTGAGCTAACCCCCTGGAGACCGGGGTTCAAGTCCGGTTGATGTCCTCTGTTGGAAGACTCTTATCTCTATTTTATGCAAATTATAAAGTCAATTATAACCATTGTGTTGACTTTATTAGGTGTCTTGATGGTGCATTGATAAGTTCGGAGGTTAATACTCTAAACACCCCAGGTTCGGATCCCTGCAAAAACGTCGACAGGGGTACCACTGTCGTTTTTTATCGGCCGTCATGAAATAAACATACGGGGTAACACTGTCGATATTCATCAAATAAAACATAGGGGGTAACACTGTTGTTTTTCTTTGGTCGTCATGAAAAAAACAAAAGGGGTAACACTGTTGTTTTTTATTGGTCGTCATGAAAAAAAACATAAGGGGTAACACTGTCGTTTTTTAATGGTCGTCATGAAAAACAACATAAGGGGTAACACTGTTGTTTTTTATTGGTCGTCGTGAAAAAATACATAAGGGGTAACACTGTTGTTTTTTATTGGTCTTCATGAAAAACAACATAAGGGGTAACACTGTTGTCTTTGTCCAATAAAATATAAGTCGTTTTTTATTGGTCGTCATGAAAAAAAACATAAGGGGTAACACTGTCGTTTTTTAATGGTCGTCATGAAAAAAAACATAAGGGGTAACACTGTTGTTTTTTATTGGTCGTCATGAAAAAAAACATAAGGGGTAACACTGTTGTTTTTTATTGGTCTTCATGAAAAACAACATAAGGGGTAACACTGTTGTTTTTTATTGGTCGTCATGAAAAACAACATAAGGGGTAACACTGTTGTTTTTTATTGGTCTTCATGAAAAACAACATAAGGGGTAACACTGTTGTCTTTGTCCAATAAAATATAAGTCGTTTTTTATTGGTCGTCATGAAAAAAAACATAAGGGGTAACACTGTCGTTTTTTAATGGTCGTCATGAAAAAAAACATAAGGGGTAACACTGTTGTTTTTTATTGGTCGTCATGAAAAAAAACATAAGGGGTAACACTGTTGTTTTTTATTGGTCTTCATGAAAAACAACATAAGGGGTAACACTGTTGTCTTTGTCCAATAAAATATAAGTCGTTTTTTATTGGTCGTCATGAAAAAAAACATAAGGGGTAACACTGTCGTTTTTTAATGGTCGTCATGAAAAAAAACATAAGGGGTAACACTGTTGTTTTTTATTGGTCGTCATGAAAAAAAACATAAGGGGTAACACTGTTGTTTTTTATTGGTCTTCATGAAAAACAACATAAGGGGTAACACTGTTGTTTTTTATTGGTCGTCATGAAAAAAAACATACGGGGTAACACTGTTGTTTTTTATTGGTCTTCATGAAAAACAACATAAGGGGTAACACTGTTGTTTTTTATTGGTCTTCATGAAAAACAACATAAGGGGTAACACTGTTGTCTTTGTCCAATAAAATATAAGTCGTTTTTTATTGGTCGTCATGAAAAAAAACATAAGGGGTAACACTGTCGTTTTTTAATGGTCGTCATGAAAAAAAACATAAGGGGTAACACTGTTGTTTTTTATTGGTCGTCATGAAAAAAAACATAAGGGGTAACACTGTTGTTTTTTATTGGTCTTCATGAAAAACAACATAAGGGGTACCACTGTTGTCTTTGTCAAATAAAATATAAGTCGTTTTTTATTGGTCGTCATGAAAAAAAACATAAGGGGTAACTGTGGTAACCCGGTCCTCGGTTGGACCGGGTTCCACGGACAAACGACACTTTGGTGTGAAGTATAAGCCATTTCAGGCATTTATTAACACTCACTTCCAATCAGACAAACAATGAAGGAGACGCGGTCTCTAGGGCCTCCGTGGGCCTCTAGGCTCTCTCCTTGCCACGAGCCCTTCCTTCCTGCACCCGACCCGTGCTGTGCTGTGCTGTGCCTCCTTTTAAAATGGCTCCCGTGCTTTCGGCCAGGTGTCCCCCAATCACCCTGATTGGGGTGCCGAAAGGGCTGCTCTCCATCGCCGGCTGGTGGGTGGGGGTGGTACACCCCGTCCTCCACGGTACCCCGGGCCCGTCCAGGCCGAGGACCACGTGGCGGGATGCCACATAACACTGTTGTCTTTGTCAAATAAAATATAAGTCGTTTTTTATTGGTCGTCGTGAAAAAAAACATAAGGGGTAACACTGTTGTTTTTAATTGGTCGTCATGAAAAAAAACATAGGGGGTAACACTGTTGTTTTTCTTTGGTCGTCATGAAAAAAACCACAAGGGGTAACACTGTCGTTTTTTATTGGTCGTCATGAAAAAAAACATAAGGGGTAACATTGTTGTTTTTTATTGGTCTTCATGAAAAACAACATAAGGGGTAACACTGTTGTCTTTGTCAAATAAAATATGTCGTTTTTTATTGGTCGTCATGAAAAAAAACATAAGGGGTAACACTGTTGTTTTTAATTGGTCGTCATGAAAAAAAACATAGGGGGTAACACTGTTGTTTTTCTTTGGTCGTCATGAAAAAAACCACAAGGGGTAACACTGTCGTTTTTTATTGGTCGTCATGAAAAAAAACATAAGGGGTAACACTGTTGTTTTTTATTGGTCGTCATGAAAAAAAACATAAGGGGTAACACTGTTGTTTTTTATTGGTCGTCATGAAAAAAAACATAAGGGGTAACACTGTTGTTTTTTATTGGTCTTCATGAAAAACAACATAAGGGGTAACACTGTTGTCTTTGTCAAATAAAATATAAGTCGTTTTTTATTGGTCGTCATGAAAAAAAACATAAGGGGTAACACTGTTGTTTTTAATTGGTCGTCATGAAAAAAAACAGAAGGGGTAGCACTGTTGTTTTTCTTTGGTCGTCATGAAAAAAAGCACAAGGGGTAACACTGTCGTTTTAATCAAATGAAACATGAGGGGTAACACTGTCGTTTTTATCAAATGAAACATAAGGGGTAACACCGTCGTTTTTTATCGGTCGTCATGAAGAAAACATAAGGGGTAACACTGTCGTTTTTATCAAATGAAACATGAGGGGTGACACTGTCATTTTTCTTTGGTCGTCATGAAAAAAACCATAAGGGGTAACACTGTTGTTTTTGATTGGTCGACATTAAAAAAAACACAAGGGGTAACACTGTTGTTTTTAATTGGTCGTCATGAAAAAAAACATAGGGGGTAACACTGTTGTTTTTCTTTGGTCGTCATGAAAAAAAACCACAAGGGGTAACACTGTCGTTTTTTATTGGTCGCCATGAAAAAAAACATAAGGGGCAACACTGTTGTTTTTTATTGGTCGTCATGAAAAAAAACATAAGGGGTAACACTTGTTTTTTATTGGTCGTCAAGAAAAAAAACATAAGGGGTAACTCATTCGTTTTTTATCGGCCATCATGAAATGAACATAAGGGGTAAACCTGTCGATATTGATAAAATAAAACATAGGGGGTAACACTGTTGTTTTTCTTTGGTCGTCCTGAAAAAAAACACAAGGGGTAACACTGTTGTTTTAATCAAATGAAACATGGGGGGTAACACTGTCGTTTTTATCAAATGAAACATAAGGGGTAACACTGTCGTTTTTATCAAATGAAACATGAGGGGTGACACTGTCATTTTTCTTTGGTCGTCATGAAAAAAACCATAAGGGGTAACACTGTTGTTTTTGATTGGTCGTCATGAAAAAAAACACAAGGGGTAACACTGTTGTTTTTTATTGGTCGTCATGAAGAAAAACATAAGGGGTAACACTGTTTTCTTTGTCAAATAAAATATAAGGGGTAACACTGTCATTTTCTATCAGTCGTCATGAAAAAACCCTAAGGGGTAACACTGTCGTATTTTATTGGTCGTCATGAAAAAAAACATAAGGGAAATAATAGAAAAAGACACATACATTTTAATGTCATGTATATCCTCTTTATTGATGATTGATCATTGTGTATTGTCATCGCCTCAGTGGACTGTACTCACCACTGAGGCGACAAACCGGCCTAACTTTCACCGTCAACACCGAACCCCTTCTTCTTCGCACGGTTGTCAAATTCCGTATCATTCGCTAGTTTGATTTTCTCAAACAGCAGTTTCAAGTACGGGTAGCATAGAACTAACGTTAGCCAAGTGGGGGCTCCATGATTGCTAAATCAAACGAGAGAGGTAAAATTGCCAATAAGGAAGGAAAGCATAGTATGCTTTGCGACTGTGCTTCGCAGTATGCCTTGCGAAACCCAGTATGCCTCTTGAAACACCTCGTGATTGGTCGATGAAACGCTACCAGGAACGCCTAAAGGGTGTTCTTGTGTCATGACGGAAACGCCCAAGCCTGCAGCTGGACCTTTCTCAAACAGTGTACGATTTCTCATATCCCGTCCTTTGTGTCCCTCTTGTGGACATAATAAATATTGAACCTTACCCAGCGGCTCGCGTTTGCATCTCATTCGTCTTGACGAGCCCATCGATAGAGTTCACTATCGTATACTCGGGAGAAACGCGTTGCACTTTTGTATTAAGGTAATGATATAACGGTTTAAAGAAAAACACAATATTGATAAATCTATTTTATGATCATGAGAGATTAGCTGTCATCAACGTTTAAGTCATCATTTGCACTTACGTACAATTACGTGTTCTCTGCTCCTCAGGCTCAGTTGACCTTACAGTGCCTTAATTCAATGCAACACAACAGACTTTATTATTTATCTGGAAAGATCTCTTAAGATAGAATTGTGTCCGTTTATATAATGGTAAAGTGTAAATGTTGAGAATCTTTCTTGAATTGCACCACAGATAAGCACACATCACTATACACTATTGCGTTTAGTGAAGTGTGATTTACATATAAGACTAAGTGAGTGTAACCAACTCAGTTTAATATTAACCCTGTATTGGCTGACCCCTTCTGTTTATGAAGATAATTGGGCTCCGCAGTTTTATTATCACCAACTGTACAGCAAATTATTAACTACATGCAAATCAATGCTTGCCTAATGCTTAATTTTCACTTCCTGCTTATAGATTTTCTGTTTCGTTTTTCATGGGTGTATACTTTGCAGGTGGCTAAAACCTGCCTATACAAATGGGACTAAATATAAGTATTCAGCGTTCATATCCGTTACCATCAGGGGGAAGAGAAGACCCATTGCCACATTGTCAAACTAAAGATTAGGGTTACACTACTATAATCAGCTTTACACAAAGCAATTCATCAACATCCAAGTGCCCTATGCACTTATCAGGCTCACCTATAGATACCCGTTTGATTAGAATTTAAGGAAAACAAATTGTGTATTAATTAGCAAATTAATAGGAAAGTTTTAATACCCCCAATGCTTCTAACTTCCATCAACAATAAAAAACGCAATTAAATCAGGAGTGCTTGCTAAAACAATGTGGTACAGTTCACGGTGAACTAGGCTACCGGTTTCACAGTTAGACAGATGTGATGGGGAATGTAATTGCAGTTTCTTATTGATGGGCTGGGCCTCTCTGCCTCCATACACAGACAAAAGCTATTAGGCTAATTGTTGCCGACACTATGCTGTGTAAGTGATACCAATTGAATAGCTCACAGGCATCCTGAAAAGAGACATTCAGTCCCATTATTCATCCCCTCACGATTTTAATCGATGGTTTGGCTTTTGAATGTGCACCGAATAAGTGAACCAGCGACAATAAGAACACACATAATCATCAATTGTCAGATTATTTTTATTTTTGAAATTGCAGAATGGTTTGAAATGCAGGGGTGATAGTGTGATGAGTTAAAAGAAACGTTGCTAAGAATTGGAAGCAATCAAAGAATGATTGAACCAATATACTTACCAGCTTGATGGTCCATTTCAAATCATATCTTTTTGAAAAAGCTATGTTTAGCTTTTTCAATGATCACTAATGTAATATAGTATTCTGATTGTCGTAGAAAAAGTATTTCTTTACACACTTTAATATACCTACATATATAACAGAACAAAAAAGTCTGCACTATCATAAAACACACGCAAAAAACATAAAAAGATATACCCCTGCCAATATCCCAGCTAGTAGGATCAAGATGCGTTCTGAATGGTCTTTTTGCCAGGTGGACGGTGGTGGAGTTCCTTTTTTTTTAATATGCAAATAAATAACATCATCAGCATACGGCGACACTATTCACAGTGACGGGCGGTCCGAGGAGGTCGGGGCCACAGTTGCATTCATCGTTCAGTGAGCTTTTCTTCATAGCCAAACCCACCGACAGCAATGAATGTTGATTGTGACCTTTGTTGTGGTTTGGGGGGCTGGACCTAGCCTTTCTTTATATTGTTCTTTAACGTCTTAGCGGAGCACGGGTCGAAAGGGAGGACGGTGTGTGTGTTTCCGACTGTGCAAAGCCGGTCAGCAGCCATGTTGGTTTTCCTGCTCCACGAGGCTGGTTGTGCGAGTGGGGGGGGGGGGCGGCCAGTGAATAGGCATTTCTAGCACACATTCTCCTTTTACAGCATGGAGGGACAAGGGCTGGCCACAGGGTACAATCAACGGTCGATGGTTTTGTGCCAATTTAATCCCAAACTCACCGACAGCGTTGAATGTTTACTGGGGCGAGCACAGACTTGACGGCGAGCCGTGCTGACAGATGTCTGCTCGGAGACGCATCGGCCAGGCGGCTCACTCCGGTCTCACGCATCGTTTGAGGGGTCTCTCTCTCTCTCTCTTTGCCTCGCTTTATTTCTCTCTCTCTCTCCCTCGCTTTATTTCTCTCTCTCTCTCCCTCGCTTTATCTTTCCACCCCTCTCCCTCCCTCTCTCTCGCTCTCTTCCTGATACAGCACTATCTTTTTTTATTCCTGCATTTCTACAGCATTATTCAAACATATACAGAACAGGTTACCACCTAAACCATAAAACATCAAGTAGCATCAGATGTGTTGGAGCAAGCAGAAGAATGTCCCTTCCTCTTGCACCTGGTATTCACCACGCTGCACCTGCGGAGGTAAAGGAAGATGGAGTTCAGATAACAGACACATGGATGTGTAGATACCTCAGTATGGATGAGACGAATGAATGATACAAATTTGAGCAAGGCTCGCGTTAATTGTGCTAACCACCGCATTGTCGCCGATGCGGGACTGAAATAGCACACGCAGGCCACCGACCGCAATTGAACAATTGATTCGACAATGATGACGAAGCCAGCCAGTGATTTCTCGTCCGATAAAGGGCGCCAGTCTAATTACTTTAGCTCGCCTTCCAGCAAACACCCCCGAAGTCATTACACCACCAGGCAACCAACAATAACCCGACCTGAGACACAAAAACCTCAGGTTCCGTTTATCTCAGAGCAGCAGCAGCAGTTGGAGGGAGAAGTCAGCCTGAAACCGCTGAGTCATAACGTCAACGTTTGTTTCTTTGTTTGTTCCGGTACACAGGGGGTGGTGGTGGTGGCGGCGGTCAGACCGATCCAGCGCTAGTCAGCGAACGGCACACGCCGCGTTCCGACTAGAGCAGAAACTCCTAACCCGACCCACCCTGGCTTCACAGCGGTTTCACAAAACGGTGGCAGTTGAAATGACTAAAGGCCTCATCGAAGACGCTTTACGCAAACTCAGCATGTATGTGTTCCCTGTTCACCCGGCCAAATCCTTACTCATCAACTGTTACTCACCATTCAAATGAACAGCCGACATTTAAGGCATGACAGAGCAGAATACAAGGAAAACAAGAAGAAAACTGGCAATGTGATTTAAAAATGAATCGGGCCACTTTTTGTTTTTACTATCGAGTACTATTTAGTCCGCTTTTAGCTAATTCCAGGGATTTCAGATGCATATACGGGTTGGAGCCTCTTGCTCAAGGATGCCTCCAGGATGCCCCCCCCCCACCCGCAAAGAGCAGAATAGCCGAGAATGCTGTGTTATTCAGAGCTAAACGCATAATGTGGCCGGGTTTTTGAGACAGCTCTTTGTGAGGCTACTTGAAATCATCGGCGTGTGTCGGTGTAATTGATTGGGCTCTAGAGCAGGAGGTAATAGCTTCCTGCCTCACTTAGGGATGCCGT
>NC_082393.1:3283952-3315660 GCF_031168955.1 Gadus macrocephalus
AGAGAGAGAGATGGGCACAGAGAGAGAGCGAGAGAGAGAGAGAGAGAGAGAGAGAGAGAGAGAGAGAGAGAGAGATAGACACACACCACGAGGAAGAGAGAAAAATAGAACAAAGAAAAAGAGTGGGAAGGCGTAAAAACGCAAGACAACGAAAAAAAAACAACTAGGAAGTAAGAAAGAACGAGAGCGAGAAGGAGCAAGACCGTGAGACTGACAGAGAAAAAGAAAGAAGGAGAGGGGCTGAGCGAGAGAGATATAAAGAGAGGGAGAACAGAGAAGGAGAGAGAGAGAGGCCCCGAGCTGACAATGTGGCCCTAATCTGAATGACAGGGGCCTCCAGCACAGCTGCAGGGAAGATGGGGAGTGATTGGAGGGGGAGGAAGAAGAGCCGGGGCGGAGGAAGAAGAGGTGGGAAGGAAGAGGGGAAGAGGAAGGAGTGTATGGGGGGTGGGGGGGGGGCTGTCCTTTCCTTCAAACATGCTCGCCTTAATGGCATGGACAGCTGTGACATTTAGCCACTGAATCATTTGAAGATAAGGACATGGGAGGGGGGCAGTGCGGGCTCCTTCCGGATTGTTCAAGTTTCAAATGGTATCGTTCGAAGGAAACTTTAATGAAATATGTAGCACGACAATGATTACGGTACTGCATTATCAGCGACGCCATGAATATAAATATTGAATCAATTGAGGAACCGTTAAACTCGGGAAGGAGGGGGGGTTACACTGTTGGATCCAGACTGAAATAGAACTATCACGCTTTGGTTCATGGGTGGAAGACAAGCACGGAGTTCCGTCTGCCAGCCGCTTGGATAACACGCTCGATGCTGAACACACCTTCCATTGAGTTAAAACACTGGCACTATGTCCTCAGGCGGCGCCTAAGCTATCCAAGGCTATCCAATTTTCTACTTGGCACCTACTGTACGGCTACCGTGACAGGAATGCACTCTCTCCACTGCATTATCTCGCTTTACCTTCCAACGTCTGTGTGTGTGTGTGTGTGTGTGTGTGTGTGTGTGTGTGTGCGTGTGTGCTCTGCCTGCAGGTTCAGTCTAGTCCAGTCCGACTCCTGCCTGCCTGTCTGCTGATATCATAGCCAGACGTGATTGGTTTAGGGGGCCTACTTAATGCTCACCTGCTCCCAGCCCTGAGTGTGTGTATGAGAGAGAGAGAGAGAGAGAGAGAGAGAGAGAGAGAGAGAGAGAGAGAGAGAGAGATAGGGAGGGTGAGAGAGAGAGAGAGAGAGAGAGTAGGTGCGTGTGTGTGTGTGGTGGATGCTTCTGTTTCTGCAAAGCTGAAAGGATGTCCTCCTATGACTCATGCCCTGAGAGTATACGTGCGCGCGGACGCATGCACACACACACACACACACACACACGCTTGCGCCACATTGCTATGATATTTGGAGCGACGAATGCTATTTGAATGATAGGCCTGACTCAATAGGCAATTCTGTGAAAAAAAAAACAACGCACAGGGGAAGTTAAATCAACAATAAATGTCACTTGACATTTAATTTGATATGACACATCCTTTACATCTAGTTTTAAGAGGTTATATTACCAAACGAGCTGGATGTGTAAGCACAACTCAATGTCAGCACCTGACACCGCTGCAGTCTGCAGTGGGATTTTAATTAGCGCCAGGCACACAGTGAATATGTTCCCTTGTAGCGACACCGTGTCGCTTCAGAAGTGTGTGTGCGTTCACCAAACGATACACTGTGTGCTGCCGTTATGATTGTTATTCAATCTGCATGTTGTTGTGTTACTGATAGATAAGGACTGACAACAAGAACACACACATGCGCACACACACATGCGCACACACACACACTGCTAGAGTTTGGGGGTCAAGCTACAGCTACAGGGGTCCCCAGCCAGACCCGTTGGCAGGCCGACAGAACGGGTATACACAGGCACTGATTGGGTCTGACAGGATCCACCCACAGGCGCACACACACCCACACCCACACACACACCCACACACACACCACACACACACCAGAATCTATACTGCTTTGAAAAACAAAACTCATAGGGCAGCCTGTTATCCACAAACAGTATTTCTTTCTAACAAATAAATAGTACATATAGTAGTACTTTCTACTAAATATGTTTCCAACAAATGGATAATCTCGACGTGTCATTATTTTAAACGAGAAATTATAAACTAGTGTTTTCAGTGGCACTATAATTGAGTTCCTCCACAAAAAAAAAGAAAAAGAAGAACGAAGAAGTCTTCTATTTCTTTCATTGGGATCAAATGCTTGAATCAGCTACAATGGAGCAGGAAATTGGAAAAAAAATTACAAAAACCCTGCAGCGATTGAGATGGAGAGTTTGGAAACTGGCAGTTGAGTGACAGTGAGACAGCTGCACGGCTGGGTGTTGCCAAGCAGCCACAGGAATAAAGGCGGGAGATTGCGAGCCGGCAGCCAATCAAGAAAAGGTGAGCGAGAGGTGGAGGAAGGCCAATAGACTGTAGAAAGATGCCTCGGATTTGACTGAGAGTATTTCTGCCTCTCGCCCAGTCTGGTGGATACTGGAGAACGCAGCCTGTAAACGACTGTAGGGGGCTAAAATAATAACCATCACCCCTCCCTCCCCTCCACATAATGACTCCCCCCCGTTTGGTTCCTAGCGCCAATGCTAAACGGTAACATCAATAGAAAGGGCCATTAGCAGCCATTGCCCCCCCCCCCCCCCCCTCATCTGTGGCTGAGAAGCGCTTTCGAAAGCCAGTTAGTGTGTAACATCGTCCTCTGCTCCCCTCCACACACACACACACACACACACACACACACACACACACACACACACACACACACACACACACACACACACACACACACACACACACACACACACACACACAGAAACAGTATTTTCGAGAGATAGTTTGCTTCCACAAAAAGCATTGGGTGTCTGCAACAAGGCTACCTTGCTGGGGAAAATCATTTTGAATGTTTCCATTTTAAGGCAGCCTTGAAGTTTGGCGCATGCTTATGTACAAAACCATCGGCGGCAAGCCAATGAAGACCACCCTGAGAAGGAAGCCAATCGGGTGTCAATAGCTTGCTGAAGGGCACTTTTCACGTCTGACCAGAAATATAGTAGTTAGACACACTTTCTTTTAAACATAAATCAGACACTGAGTAAGGGCAGAGGGCGTTCTAGCCTCGAGTCGGAGGGCAAACAGGTTTTAAATCCACCAAGAGCTTCCCTTAATGCCCCGGCGATAACATGGTATCATCGGCGGTCGTCGGCTGTTGTTGTAATTATCTCCAGCGCTGAGGACACAGCCAGGGAATAACGGCAGACATTTTTCACAGCGAGGATGCAGAGGTCATTAGTAGACCCAGGTGGAACAACCCCAAAACAAACACGAATTATCACTGACCTTTTCACAATGATTGAGTAAACAAGTATAAACTGCGCCCTGTCTGAATTTCGGTTTCGGTGAAACACCGACAAATACAAACAATTGAGAATAACAAGCCGACTCCGAGACAGTTGTTATCATTATCCTGCTCACCCCATACTTAACCTGGGCCATGACGTCTGTGTGCACAGTGCCTCGGAGAGATACGGCAAATTATGGGCCAGACTAATGCATATAATACATCAGTCACCCTCCCCTGCCCTCCCTAGTTATCTGAATATTGTAACCCCCCTCCTCCCCCCCCCCCTGTCGCCAATGGGCCCGTAAATGAGAAACAGACATAAACACTGAAGAGAGAGAGAGAGAGAGAGAGAGAGAGAGAGAGAGAGAGAGAGAGAGAGAGAGAGAGAGAGAGAGAGAGAGAAAGAGAGACTACATGAACACTGTTATTATATTATACCACTATAGTGTGGCTCAGTGGTCTTCTTACCGTAATGTGTGTGCGTGTGTGTGTGTATCTTTTGGCAGGCTGGTTGAAGACCGCAGACAGACGCAGCACCCCGTGTTTGCGTGTGTGTGTGCCTGTGTCTCTCGACTCTTTCATGTCTGGACCTGGGTAAAAAACAAACAGAAGAAGAAGAGAGGACGGGGGGTTCAATTCAGTGTTTATTTCACCAAAGCCTGTTATTACAATAGTCGTACACACAGTGGCACAGAGATCCAGAAACACACACACACACACACGCATACACACAAAGAGGACGCACCCAGATTCTCAAATAACCCAACTTTCTGCGTGACATTTACCATTGTCTTTGAACTGTCAGACACGCACACCTTGTGTTTAAACAAGGCTTTCTTTTCAGTGTGTGTGTGTGGCCACACACGCACATACACGACACACACCCACACCCGCCTCTGAATTTGATGTTTTTTAGCACATTCGATTGTACCCCACACTCCCCCGTGCACACACGCACCGACAACCACACCCTGTGTGGTCTGGAGAAAACATTTACAAGCTACCTCGCTACGTGTACTCTAACGTCCCATTGCGCTCGGGAAAAAAAGACAATTACATTGTGTAGGAGTGACTTCAAAAAAAGACTGAATGTTTCCACTGAAGGTAGAAGCACACGTCCTGCCTTTGAAGCGATGTCCCCGCGGTACACCTTGTCTGTGCCCGCCTAAGACGCATCGCTTTGTACCCTGTGCTATTCTGCCTGCTCAAATGTGTTTTGATTCAGTAAAGCAGGAACATAATTTTCCTTTGCCAAAATAACTGCGCTGGAAAGCGAATGCATTATTGATGGTGTGCGGAACACCCGATGTATAGGGGAATTATACGTATTTATTTATATATATATAAATCATCAAAGGAATCCCTTTCTGCCACTCGCCGCTAGATGATCCTGATTTGCATAAATCTAACTAGGTTACTCCAGCGCTGCTATTCTGCGTGTTGAATTTGTACACATAGT
Source organism: Gadus macrocephalus (assembly GCF_031168955.1). Lineage (NCBI taxonomy): Eukaryota > Metazoa > Chordata > Actinopteri > Gadiformes > Gadidae > Gadus > Gadus macrocephalus. The sequence continues at coordinate 3,288,820 of NC_082393.1, forward strand.
ATGTGTCGTGGTAAATGTGAAGCATTCAGGAAAACTTAAAAGACAAATGTTCCAAAAGTGTTCTTTAGATTTCAAAATAAAAGCACAGAACACTTTCCGCTGATGTTTTCTCCTCTGCTGGTGTGTTTCATCTTCCTCAGTTAAACAAGAAAAACAGCAGTCTTCCTCATGCATATCCAGGGACTAGCCATGGCCATAGGGTAGGGATAGTAATCAGCAACAAGTTACGGGCGCTTCTGAAGATGCACCCCCCCCCCCCCCCCCCTCCCTCCAGAATACATCGTCTGACGCTTTGGCTTTATTTCCCCTGCTGTGACTGGGGGTCCGCAATTTAAAGCAGCCATTAGGTTCCAGGGATCACCTTTATTTTTCAAAGCATGCCCCCAGTGACATTTCCCTGGGTTTAATAACTTTGTGGTCCTTTGCAGACACTTTAAATTCGATTTGGCCCTATCAGCCTATATCTCACCGTACACACACCAACAGGCCTGGCTCATTTTGATGGAGGATATCCGAGGGGTCTCCGTGCGATGTGTTTACGGCCTTGATTTATGTTGGCCTACTTAAGAGATATCTTCTTATTTTGACCGTGGGTATCTACGGAGCCCGGACGTGATTAGTATCGCAGCCGGGGTTCTTTTTTTTTTAACTGTCTTTACGTAAAAGAACCAATGTTTGGGGTTTGGTCCGGGCAGAATAAATGGGCTTTTAGATTCATGGGGGGTTCCAGGGAGACCAGACGTACGGCAAAGTCACAAGACGCTCAGTCAGACGTGTGTAAAAGAAAAAAAAGAAGGGGGAGAAAAACAACAAAGTGCTGTAGTAAATTACAGTCTTTGAACTGCGCTCTCGTACCTCCAAATTCCTCTAGGAGAACAATGAGCGACCTTGGCCGGATTTAAAATTGCCGCCATTGTTTCCACTTCACTTTGATGTTAAATACGCTGAAATGGGCCAGCACCAGCCAAACGGCGCGCCACAGCGGAAGGAGAGACCAAGCCTTTCATTCCAGCTATTCTTCTCTCTCTCTCTCTTCTCGCTCAGTCTCTCTCTCTCTCTCTCTCTCAATCTATCTTTGGCTGCCTTTTCTCTGCATTGTGGAATGATGTGTGGTTTCTGCCTTCTCCATCTCCAACCGTGTTATCAATATTTCCTCAGACTATTTCCACCCCGATTCATCTCTCTCTTCCGTCCGTTTCTCTGATGAATTCTCATTTCCTCCCTCCCTCGTTTCGTCCACTTTCCTGCTTCGACCTCCCCCTTATCCCTCTCTCCTCTACCTCCATATTTCATTGGCCTAACCCTCCATCACTTCTAGCCACCAGCCTCTCTCTCTCTCTCTCTCTCCCTGCCATACACTGCTAATGTCTCTCCTTTCCTCTCACCGTTATCGCTTTTCGATACTCTTTATTTCTCTTACGCACTGTCTCTCAGTTACCTCTTCTCAAATACTCTACCCATGTCCCTTCTGGAATTATCTCTTCTCCGTACTGCGCCTTTGTCTCTCATTTTCTCTCTCTCTCTGCTCCAGTGGTCATGATAGCCATTAAAGATGCCAGCATGGAGTGGCCAACTGATTCTCACATTTGCGTATCTTTCTGCGTCGCCCGACATAGTAAACCCAAAAAATAAAGAAACAACAGGACCACCCATGCAATTAGGCCCACCCCTCCTTCAGAACTAAAGAACAATTAAAGGCTGTGGGCTCTTCCTGCTGGCTCACACAGCTCTATCCCACAAACGGGGAAGAACCAAGTCGCAAATTAACCGAGGGGGAGTCCGGGATACTTTGAACAATCACAGCATGCTCGCACGTTAATGAGAAGAAAAAATAATTGTATTAATCAGGACTTCTTAATGCTTGAGTACCAGCTCTGGAAGTGGCATTAAAAGGCTTTCGTACATTTGCGAGTTGTTTCCCTTTTAACAAAGAGCGTTAAAGCCGCCTTCGTCTCAAGGAGATCCTCTTTGTTTGACTTGTGGTTTGTTCCATTGTTTAAGCTGGTGAGTCGTTGATAATTAATAGCAGCTCTTCAAGTTTATGTCTCCCTAAACAAAAAGGAATAACGGCCGAGTAGAAGTGCATACATTGACGTTTTATTTGTGCCCAATAAAAACAGAAAAGGCCATTTACCAGTTTTATGTAAAACATATGTAGAATCTGGCTCCGGCAGACAGCTGCAGCGAGTGATTTCCAACACTGTGTACGCCAGACTGTTTAACATTAAATGAACATGGAATGTACCTTGCCAGATCCGTTCCCTTTGAGGACACCAGGCGATACATATTTTATGTACGCATGGTAGACGGAAATGTGTAAATTCGGCTTTGATCTGGCGGGTCTTTCCCTCACCCAGCAGGCCACGTCCAAACCAAACTCCAAACCGGCAAGCAGAGCAAAGTCTCAGAAAAACAAAATGGACGAACGGAAGGGAAACGCCACAAGAGAAGCTTCTCATTCATCCTCCTGAGGCTTTGTGTGTTTGGGAGATGCACCCATGGCTTTTGACATCGGGCCAAGAGGTGTGCATTTTTCTTTTTACCAACGCATGTCTGGTTAAAATAGAATGTAAAACCAGCAGAGGCACGCAGAGAAGGACCACCCAAAGCATTATCCACCGCACCCGACCCCCCCGCCACCACCACCACCACCACCACCACCACCACCCCTACTAAACGTCACACATCCTAATTGTCTCCATCCTTTGGGTGTGACACCAACCCTCCCCGCCGCCCACGCGCCAACCTCAAATCCCCAGCAGAGATATCCAAGACCTGGCTGGCGCCATTTTGTTTTTGGTGCTGCCTTTCTCGACAGTTGACGAAGAACTCCTTGTTCATTCTTTTACGACGAAAGATAGGAAAAAGTTGAATCGGTACGCCAAAACTAAAGACAGGAAGTTGAGACTGAACGAGTCGTTCAAGAAAGAACCGGTAACAAAGCACTACGCCAAAATACGAGCCGCCAGAAAAGGTAGGATGTTGGGTTGAAGGACATGGCAGACAAATGGCCGTACACACACACACACATACACACACACAAACACACAAACAAACACACACACACACAATGGGCAAACATAAAAGTTCAGTGGTTGTTGTGACTGGACTTGCTTCTTTTGATGTTATTTTTTCCAGCAGGCAATGTGACGGGCAGAAATGTGGCAGAGAGAGAGACAGGAAGAGAGAGAGAGAGTGAGTGAGTGAGTGAGTGAGTGAGTGAGTGAGTGAGTGAGTGAGTGAGTGAGTGAGTGAGTGAGTGAGTGAGTGAGAGAGAGAGAGAGCGAGAGAGAGAGCGAGAGAGAGAGACCTATAAACATCAAGACACTGCAGAGGCAGGACCCCAGCAACTCGTCTGCAAGCAGAAGTCTCGCCAGGCGGCTTTGATGTTTTTCGCTTTTCTGTCAATTTTTTTTCCCCTTCTTCCTCTCAAGTCAAACCGCTATGATGTTTAGCTCAGCAATGAGATTCCACCGTGCTAAAAGAGGGCGGACGGCTGGCGAAATAACCGACAGAGAAACTTAAACAAAGAACCAGAGCTAGTAAAAAAAAGAACAAGGAAACCTAATAAAAAACGAGAGAGAATTTGTCTTCTCCCTGCCTAACCATCCCCCCCCCCCCCCTTTCCTTCCATCTTCTTTCCTCCATTTTGGTTAGCTATGCTAACCTCTGAGACTGGGAGACTGGCTCTTAATCCCTCTTTTTTTCCTGCTGGGGTTTAGCAGCGATGCTATCGCAGGCCATTCGTTTAAAGTGGGGAGGCTAACGACCCTGGGCCGGCGCTAGACGCCTCGGGGGTGGAGGGGGGGGGGGGGGACTGTGAGTAATCTCATATATTCTAGCGGTTTGGGGGTCGAGAAGCGACGGGGGAGGGAGGGGAGGGGCGGGGGGGAGGAGAGCCATAATAAGGAAAAATGGCGATGAGGCCGGAAGTCCATCATCTGTGAGGGCTAGGGCGGCGGTAACTTGGTCCTCCCTTGAACCGTGGAGAAATGAACACACACACACACACACACACAGACACACACACACAGACACACACCCCAACACAAACACACACATACACATACACACAGACACACCCCAACACAAACACACACATACACATACACATACACACACACACACACACACACACACACACACACACACACACTCCACCTATCCTGGCTCCATCTTGGTTATTAGCGGAAATAATCAAACCTTTTCCATCTTGCTCTAGACCTCGTATGACACAGGAATATTTATTCCATCTACACCGCAACCTCTCCCACCCCTTCTGCCGTTGATAGATGGGCTGGAGGGGCACGCCGCACGCGTAGCCTGGGTGTGTGGTGGCACGTACAGGTGTGCACGTGCACACACACTCACACACAGCAGGGGAGGGCTCTTATTCCAAGTCAAGCCTGGCTGGCTGTTTCACTCACATGCGTATTCTTCACACATGTGTATTTGTGGAAAGAAGTTACCAATGTATAAATATATATATTTATATACAAACGCATATAAAAACGTGTGTTTGTATGTGTGCATTTTCATTTGGGTACATGTTGTACGTGTGTGTGTTTGCATTTGTGTGCGTATGTGTGTGCGTGCATGTGTGTGTATGTGTGTATACGTATTTGTGTATGTGCGTGCATGTGTGTGTATGCGTGTGAACATGTATACGTGTATGTGTGTGCGTGTGTGTGTAATACCTCCAAGGGCAGCCTAACGCTGGCTCTTATCGACAGCCAACAGTGAATGGGGGCCTTTGTCTCCAGTGGGGGGGGGGGGCTGCATTATAGGGAGCTTAGGGGGTGCCTTTGACTCCCCGTTCCTCTCTTAGAAACACTGATAAACAACCAGGGGAGACAGACAAAAAAAAAATGCAACCTACTAAAACAAGTCGCACTTTACCTAAATACAGCTCCGTAAAGACTGACTCTCTGTACAGTGGCGATATAGCTGAATACTGCTCCAGTGTACTGCAATACCTCTCTGTACAGTGGAGCTATAGCTGAATACTGCTCCAGTGTACTGCAATACCTCTCTGTACAGTGGAGCTACAGCTGAATACTGCTCCAGTGTACTGTTTTAAATATCTATGCATGTGTAGTGGCTCTATACCTCAATAAAGCCATCACATTTTTTACAATTATTTTTATCACTTTTTAAGTGATTCTACTATCCTGTACTTTCTGCAGTTGCGCCCAAATGTAGCGTCTCATCTTATCTTCTCCTGCAGTCTGGGTAATACGTCTTTGTAGTCTGAATGTGCTGCTTGAGAATAACCCACTATATCATTATGGAAGTAGAGCATGCAACTGTAAATCTCTATGTAGTCGCTCCAAAACTCAGAAGAGCCTGAGGGTGCTTCTATAGAACTATATACAGTAAGACCAAAGCCATGCTCTTATACTGTGAAAACAAGAAAGTACAGCTGTGCCACGTCAAAAAGAATGCTTTAAGTATAACGTACATATTTTTAAATTTTTGATTTGACGACGGCTCTAAATAATATCAGTTGAGATGTTCCCTCATTGAAGTGTCTCATTTCTCAGTGATTGTCTTCCATTTCGGGCTTTGGCGTTTACATGTAATGGCTCACCGGTGTCTGGCCCGGAGGCTGAAAGAATTTGATGCCAGTTTACAGAAATGCCCCTTTTATAGTCTCAAGGTTCCCCTGCGTCCCTTCGCTGTCGTACGTATCAGGAGGGGAGCTTAGAGGGCTGGGCCGGGGGGTGCCTTAGCAACGCAGTTTATGAAATGAAAACGTTTTCTTTTCCAATGACGCCAGGCGTTACTGCCCTGGTTCTTTTAAGGGCCTTTGGTACCGCTGCCTCCAGTGGTGTCGTTAAAGCCCTCTGTGTCTCCGTTAAAGCCCTCCGTCTCTCCGTCGGCCGCCTCCCTTCACATTCTCCACCGTCAAGCCTCATTCTTTTGATTTGCTTGGATCATTAGCCGTCATTTTTTTCCTAGAAAAATGATGCGAGAAAAGCGAACTTTTACACCGATCCACCCCATTTGTAACCTTCCTTTTCTGTGTTGATTTTAGAAGAGATATATTTAAATCGTCGCACGCCAGGTCATAGTCTGGGCCTCTCTCTCGTTCCATAACCTCTGCATATCTTCCACTTTATTCCCTTCACCCTGTCAGCACATGTCCCTCACAGCGAGCCCCCAGGGAGGCCCCTCCCCTTTAAAGACGGGCCCCGTGTGAAGTTTTAAGGGCCTCATTCACTAAGCAGGTAGAGCCTGCTCCTTTCCCATCCCCTCGCAGCAATTAGAGCGGTGCCAGGAAGCGCGCCGCTTTATGACCTTATAAAGATGTTAGATGCCGCCCCCCCCCCCCCCCCCCCCCTCCTCCCCCAGCTTCTTCACAGTGGTTATACACCCTACTCCTTCTCGGTGGTTCTGTCTCTCTAATAGTTGTCTTTCATTCTCTGTCTGGTTCTCGCTCTCTGCGGCACTGCTCTCCGCTGGCTCAGTGATCCTCAGCCAGCCTCTCTTGATCCTCCTCCTCTTCCTCTTCAACCCGTCCGCCCTTCGAAACGTATTCTCAGTCTCATTGTTCATCGCCTCGTCTTCACACACCGCTTTCCTTTCTACTTCTACTTAAATCTCCCCCCCCCCCCCCCCCCCACTGTTTCTATTTTTCAATCTCCCTTGGCCACCACCCAGCCCTCCATCCCCCCCCCCCCACCCCCCCCCTCCTCCTCATCCACGCCCATCTTCCTCCTCCGCCATCAATCCATCTTCCCTTCCCCTCATCCCTCTATCCATTACGCGGGCTGGCTTGGCTCCAGCCTCCCCTCTCTCTCTCTCCTTCTCATTATAAAGAGCTTCCTTCATCTTTAATCCAACACTGATTGATGCTTATCGTTTCGGAAAAAGGAGGGCAGGGGGAGGGGCTTGGGTGGAAAACAAAACCCCAGCGTTGCAGCAAAACAAATGTTGCCCAATTTTTTCCAACACCTGTCAGTCGAACTTTAACGGCGGTAACTCATCGGAGGTGCAACGGCGTCCCCGTACGACGGGCGCCTCTCTCGTTCGTCTTTGTTAGACGGATCATCCAAGGGGATATCGGGTCCGCACTCGGTCCAGGGGTCAAGGGACAATTATGTGCCCTGTCCGTTATTACAGTGGGGGGGGGTGAATCAATATGAGCTGACGGGAGTGCGTCGACCGGCTGTCACTTCTCCTTATTTCTCCGTCTGAGTGATGGAAGGTGTGACAGTCCGTGAGAGAAGCCCCCCCCCCCCCCCCCAGTGGAAACCCTCTCCGTCGCGTTGGAAGGAGAGCTTGCTCGCCGTGTATTCTTACACTCGTGGAGCGCTGAGGCTTTTTAAAGGCAGCTTAGACAGACTTGGTCGCCCCTGAAAGAGAAAGAAAAACCCTTTCCTACCGTCAATGGAGAGGAAGCGAGGAAGGAAGGAGCAACGGAACAGGCAGTGAGTAAAAGGAGCGAGCGGAAAGGCTGAGTGGAGTGGTTTCAGTGTGAGAGCATCCTCCTCTTCTTCCCCTTAAAGCACAGTGTTCCTATTCGGCGATGATATCATGTGCGATATTAAAATAGGAACCAGCCATTTAAAAAAAGAAACAAATTCCAACAAGGCGTCTTTCTCTAGTTCTCAGAAAACCTGAATAAATACAAAAATAAACAGCATCTTGTCCACGTTACGTGACAAAGCCGGGGTTAGCTTTTAAGTGAGTACAGGCCCTTAAGCTCCCGCAGTGGCTGCTATTGGCTTTGGGGAACCTTTAGGAGGCAGAGTCTACCCCTCATTGTAAAGAGCTCAACCCTCGTATCCCTGCTCATCTTCATCCCTTTCATCACCAGCTTGGGGGATTCTCAGAACGGGAAAGGGGGTGTGTGGGTGTGTGGGGGAGGGGGTCCCTTTGTTTGGAGCGGAGTGGATGGACTCATTGGGCCCCGGAACAGCCAATAAACAGCCAAAGTACCTTCTTGAGGAAATTACATCTAACACCAAAGAGAAGGAGAGAGAGAGAGAGACAGAGACAGAGAGAGACAGAGACAGAGACAGAGACAGAGACAGAGACAGAGAGAGAGAGAGAGAGAGAGACAGAGACAGAGACAGAGACAGAGACAGAGAGAGAGAGAGAGACAGAGAGAGAGAGAGAGAGAGAGAGAGAGAGAGAGAGAGAGAGAGAGAGAGAGAGAGAGAGAGAGAGAGAGCAATGGAAACACAAGAGAAGAAAGAGAGTTGTATCTACGTGTAAATGAGTCCTGGCCTCTATGCGTGAAGGTGCACACACAGGAGGCAGTAAAAGCCAATGGAGACTCAAGACGAAATAGAGAGTGTTTTAAAGAGAGTGTTTATGTGGTGGTAACTGCCCCAAAATAATATAAAAAGCTAATAGCGCAAAAAAAATGATTAGATAAACTTAACTGAACTTTAAATGACATTGGGGAATGTTGAGTGAATTCAACATTTAAGGACAATTCAACTGAATTAGATTCCTTTGTGGGACTTCTAATTTAGACTGCATGGACCCACTGAGATTCTTTATGGCTACATGAGTTGAATTGTGTAACGCATTAGTTCCCCTGCACCCAACTCTCTCTATCGCGTGCTTAGAAGAGATGCTCAAAGTCACCTTTCCAACCGACAAAAGTCCTAAGTCTCCGGGAAGCCAGCCCCCTGTGTCCCGTTAGCTCTTGTGTTTCGGTGCACTGGTGCGTACTCTGGAAGGTCATATTCCACTGAATTAACTGATAATAAACACACACACACACACGAAGAATACGCTCCCAGCCCCGGCATTGAGAACCTACACGACCCAGTGAAGCTTCCAGTGCGTATCTCTGCAACCCCAGAGGCCTGGGTCAGGGGCTTGTGTTGGTTGAAGGCTCACACTGGATTGGGTGGAAAGGCGGCTTTGATGTAATAATGAACAGTATGACACTAATCTCGGGGTGGTAATTAGCGGGCAGACGATAGCTGTCGGAACACTTTCAAAAAAGATGAAAAGAAAGTGGAGGGGAAAGCATAACGCAATAACAGAATGAGGACAAGGAGGCAATAGGGGGGGGGAGGTGGGCTGACGGACGGACAGACAGAGAGACAGTAATAAACTGGGATGGGGGGGCCGGGGAAAATGATGTCTTGCCTTTTTTCGGATAACCGCACAAAGAACAGTGATGTTCTCTTGCTAACGGCGTAATGACCAGCGAGCGAGATGAGAGATTAGGAGATTGAGAGGTGGGATAAAGGGGGGGGGGGGGCATCGAGGCATAAATAGATTCGGCAGGTGAGATCCATGGCTTCCTGTTCGTCTGTCCGACAGTTGGTAAGCCATTGGCCTCACCTGGCGGTTCTGGCTCCATGCCACTCACAATCATACACACACAGGCGCACGCACACACACATACACACAGGCGCACGCACACACACACACATACACATACACAAACACACACACACACACACACACACACACACACACAAACACACACACATACACACACACAGAAACATTCACATGAACTCAAAGGGATTAGAAATAAAAAAAGATGTACAGGGAGACAGGCAGACAACAGATACAAATGTGTACACATATCACCCCGGGCATAACATGTGACACAGACACAGACACACAAACAGAAACCTCTAAACTACAAGATGGGTTACCTTCGATTCATTTCTTGTGCGTGCATTCTGCATGGGGTTCCTCTCCAGGGAACGGGTGCGATTGTTGGGTGGCGGTGGAGGGGGTGGCGTTGGTGGATGACGGCGGGAGGTGATGTCGTGTTTGTAGTCAGCCTCAAAACCAGGGTTTGCAAAATCTGAAATACAAAAACGGAGACACAGAGGTAAGAATGATGAGCGACTGTCAACAGTGTCAACAGAATAAAGTGGTCTCAATACTAAACCAGACATGGATTACACATGACGATACAATAATAAAACAAGAAGATTTTAGACATCCAAAAACCGCAGTGATAAAGAAACAAAACCAATATAGACAAAGGAACATATTGCCTTGCACCAGTATTCACATTCTCAGTTATTCACACCACTCCGTGAACTGTGCAGTCGTGTTCAATTTGGCACACTGCATGTGGCGCACACACATTTGTGTCTTTACTTTTAGACTAGTATACTGTTGTGAAAACTATCTTGCCAATAACGTTTTTTTATCCCCCGGTGTGAGGGGATGCTTGGTAGAACGTTTGGCAAAGTGCATTTAAGTCATTGCTCTGAGCTGCAATGAAAATAACAAGAGGAACACACAAACTTGTAGTCTCTCATCGGAACCCACAGCTGCACGGACAAAGGCTCCGACAAGGGTTAGAAAATATGACACAATAGATGGTCACCAACAAAGACCCCTGCCCCAGCCCCAACCGGTCCAAACTAACGTACAGACACACACACACACACACTCAGCCCTCTCACTGTAGAGTGGGCTCCCGTGGCACTGTGGACCCTTGTGTGTGCGCGCGCGTGCGCGCGCGCGCGCGTGAAAGACGCTATAGAAATGTGTGTGTAAGACACTGACCGGCACAGCTTGACGCGCGCGCTATTCTCGCCCTGTACCCCCACCCCTCGCCCCTCGCCCAACACACACACACACACACAGACACACACACACCCACCTACCCTAATTTTTAATCTCCATTCTGAGCGATAGACCGCTGGCGTTGGCTCGCACGGTGAAACACTTCATCACGCCCCTCGGTTGCCAGAGCTCCCCGTAACCCCCCCACACCCCCCCCGATCCGGGGAGGACGAACACAGTGCTCCTTTGTCTGCCCTCTCAACCCCTCGCTCTGGGCGTGCACCGGCTGGCTGCAGGGCATGTCTTTACACGGACCAGGGCAGACCGGGGGAGAGGAGGGGGTGAAGAGATGGAGGGAGGGGAAGAGGATAAAAAAAAAAAAGGGGGTCCGGGTGATTTTTTTTTACATGCTTTTCTTTTTGTTTCTTCTTCTTCTTCTCTTTATCCCGTTTCAGCATTTTTCTGTCAACTCAGCACCATGTGGGAAGGGTAATGGTGTGTGTGTGTGTGTGTGGTGGGAGGGGTCGGGGGCTAAGAGTGGGGGAGGGGGCTTGCGTCACGCCAGTGCATGCTTGCAGTGGCGTGATCTCCCCCCCCCCCCCCCCCACCCCCGCTACCCACCGCCCAACCCCCGACGTTTAAACACACCGACTGTGTGGCAAAACATTTTCTATAGATGATAGATATGAGCAGAAATTATATTTAATTGAACACAAAAATGTAGAAAGTTATTTAAAAGTTATCACTATATCTACATAAGATATTGTACACACACTACCAAGCCTGGTTCTCAAACAGCAAACATACCGTAGTTTATTATGGGATGGCGCCTTGGGCAGGTTTTCTTTTTTAAGTTAAGCAGTCTTTTCCTTCTAAGCTATGCATCGAAATATATAACTAAAACGCAGCCGCCATCCATTTGAATATGGACCCTGAGCCCATATATGGGCTCATATATGTATTTACATATGTATGAATGCACTTTGCCAGATCGAGCACACACATGAAAAATTCAATATTTGTGCCTGTGTGTGTATATGGGGACTCAAGCAGAAGGCAGCAGACATAATGTTAGATTATCAAGACAATCAAATGATTGCAGTTGTTTATGGTGACCATTTTGACCAAGGAACACATTCCGATGAACTATTTCATATGTATTTCTTATTCATTTACGATCTTAAAACTTCATTTCTTAACTGCATTTCCTTTTTTCAAATGGACTCACCCTCTTTATAGTGATGACACATTTCTAGACCACTTAAAAGCGCCAGAGAAATATTCATATTAATAGATGGATTGTGAAAAAATCAGTAAAATCAACCCAGATGTCATAGATGTACGAAGGAAATAAAGACTCTCCAAGTAGCAGTACTTTTGAGAGGTACATCACTGCCAACCCAAAGAGGCAATGACTAGGTGTCTCATTTGAAAACCGCAAACTCCATCCACCAAGCGTTCTGAAAGTACCAAACCTAGCTCGTGGAGTTTCTGTTGACTCATTTCCCGACACTTGTGCTCACATCTGCTCTTGAGGTAGAGGGCCTTACATTGTGAGTATGGGAGTATGTCTGCTGCTTTGAACAATACGTATGTACGCCCCCAGTATGAACGTCTGAACCTAATTAAATCAATGTAGATATCTATTCGGTTGAACTTTCGGTCAAAGCTAGAAAATGCAAACGTTATTCAAAGTCCAAATAGACGTGGTGATTAGAGCTAATGGAATCACGATTTGCACAAGTCTTTCAAACATAGCAGGCAGCAGGGGCTGGGTTTATTTTGTCGATGGGAATAAGGAATGCATGCTATTTCCTGATGTTGCCAAACTGCCACGTGGCTTATGCAATGAGACCGTGGCCTCAGCGGGTATCTTCAAACAGTCATTTCAAAGTATTGCCTCTTATATGAATAAGAGGCAATCTATATATTCAGAGGCAAAGTATTGCCTCTAAATATATACAATTATTATTTTTGTGATTGGTTGCATTTAACTGATACAACTGATAATCCCCGTCAGCCATGATTTACTGATGCAGGCCAATTTCAGATTTCTTAATGGAAACTTGTTTTGCATTTAAAATATATTCAAAAATATTGATTTATCAACCTATGCTCAAACTTAACATTGAATTATTTAAAACAGAAATGCGTCAATAAATATCTAGAAAACGTGAGGACTTGGAGGCAAAGATTTGACTGTATTGTAACACATTTACTCATTTAAATCTGTTGTATATTTAATGGATAAAAGCACTTTTGCTCTTAACTAGTTTTGGTTCATTGTTGTGTGTCATTAATAAAAATCCCATCAAGGAAAATGTTCTGTCCCTGTTGATGGACAATAAAGTTTGCTAAACTAATCTACAAAAACACAAACAAAAAGCTGTTTGGGGACCGTGTCGACCCTCAACCGGCGGGGCCCTGATTGCACTGTGTGCAGAGTGTTGGCTAACACAGTACCGCGCTCTGACAAAGGAGTCAGCGAGGCCCCAAGGGGCCAGATGACATGCGCTCCTTAAGCACAGCCAGACATAATCTACCTCCCCAGCCCACCCTCCACAAACACACCCGCTGAGGAGCGGGGGGGCTATTCAGGGCACATTAGGGGGTACGGGAGCGGGGGGGGGGGAGTGCGGAAGGGGGGGGTCTCGAGGGACTTGCCCCACTTGGCCGTCCTAATCAACCAACACCTCCCCTCCACCTTGTCTGCATCTCCCCCCTTACAACCCTGGATCAATCCGGGATCGTTTCATTTATTCACTTTTACGAGGGGGGGGGGGGGGGGGGGGGTTGGCATGTAGAAGAGATTGGTGTGTGTGTGTGTGTGTGTGTGTGTGTGTGCACCAACAAACCACCACACGTCTTAGGGATTTTTTCCCGCTTAATTTGCTCATTTTCTCGGCTCCAAAATTAAAACAAGCTGCAGCACGTTTCTGGTTGGCATTGCCCCCCTCCCCGCCCCGTCCGATCCCCCTACCCCACTCAACAGACTGGCACGTTCCATAAAGCACACCCGCTATCTAGAGTGATGAGCGGGACCCATTGTCTTGTTATATTGTCTTCAATTAGGCAGGAGATGATCGGAGACAATGGGAGGCGCATTTTGTAATCACTGGAGCTACTCAGACTCACGCTGGGGCTGCAGAACTTCATTACGCTCAACGGTCCCCATTTGGTGATAAAAACACAAAATGTGTGTGCAAGATTGTCTTCCATACGGGAGGGATTTCAAGCAAAACTGGAAGCAGAGCCGGAAAAAATAAAGAAGATACTGTTGTCAGATGGAGTTTAGCAGCGAGTTTATCTTTTAATCTTTGCCGTGACTAAACAAGCTGGTCGCATCCAGCGACAATGAACCGGGTCTTGTGTCTTGTTGTTGCAGTAGTTGTTTAGTTTTTTCTTCTACTTCTGAAAATGCACTCTTGTGGCAGTTGAGTGCCATGTCTGAAGAGTATGCTGCTTTAAGGCTAAAGTCTTCTTTGGGAAGATAAATGTACAACCGCAAAGTGAAGTCGTGACACCCCTTTCATCCTCACTGCATAAATATTGTAGGAGCTTAGTGGAGGGAACAGAGGACTAGCGTGGTACATGTGTCAGTTCAGAATGTCGAAACGAGACTTTTACGGCAAAAAAAGAGAAAAGACGACTTGACAGAACATTATCTACATTACCTGGAAAGCATTTAGCTGAGAAATAAGTAATGCGCTTTTGGAGCGAGCCTGCTTTCTTTGAGAGTCTTCCATCATGGCTTTTTAGGCTCTGACTGAACCATCAGGCCAGACAATGCAATATAATTGTGCAAATGGTTTCTTTCATCCGGAATTGTGGCGGCATTAACCTCCAACCCCCCTCCCCCAGCATCCATCTTCCCTGACCTCAGCGTTCCCCCCTCTACACCTCCATTATTCCTCGGTTCTTTGCTAATCTTTGGCAGACATGTGTGCCTTCAATGACACACCGTCACACCATGTCTACCGGGATTATAGAAAATGTCCTCCAATTGTGTGAATGGCCGCGCGAGGGCATTAGCCCTCATCCCTGGAAGATGATGAGAGAGCAGGATTGACCCAAAGCTGTTTTCCCATTCCCACCCCCCCCCCCCCCCCCCCCATCCCGCCCCCTAGCTTTTGCTAACACACACACACACACACACACACACACACACACACAGTAGGGTTCAAAGTGTGGCCTTAAATGTTGTCTATCCATTCACCTCTTCACTTGCACGTATTAAGGGAATTACCAGCTCAGTGCAGAAACGTTTTGGCTTCATTGCATTTGAAGATTACATCCGTCCTTTCTGGGGTGCCAGTCAGGGGTGATTTTTTTTCATGAGGACCGCCCTGGCGGGCATAGCTGTGAGACCCCGCCCCCCCCCTAAACACACTCTTATCAGATCCTAGCAGACATGGAGATGACAGCCATGCCAACCCAAAGCCTTTGATTTTTTCTGCACGTCAATTTCATTGCTCTCATGTGGCTATATGATTGCGGGGTTCGTGTTTTCTTGCTCGTCCAAGACGGTTTCTTCGCGTCATGTGACCTCTCAGGTGAGGTGCCACACGGGTTCGAACAAACCTAATCCTTATTTGAGTTTCCCTCTTCCCAAGGACTGTCTATGGTAAACTGTGTTCACTGCCCCTGTCAAGTTTCTCATAGCCCAAGGCCAAGACACAACCTTTTATTCCTCAACCCTTTTCAGGGCGGTCAGGTCAGAGTGAAATACTCTCACATTTCAGCACTACACTGCGCAGTACGACGACCGCCATCAGTGTTGAACCTCATGCATAATGCAACGCAAGTTAACTTTTCACACCGAGACTTTTGTTTTTTTAAATCTTCAAACAGGGCTAGACCACCCTTAACACGTTACATCTGGAACCTTGTGGGAATGCCTAATTTCCCCTCACGTTAACCATCAAGTATGCAACAGTATAAATATATATATATATATACGTATATACACACATTGTTTTTTACTATACATAGCACATCTGCCCCCTGGCTCAATGCAGATGGCAGGGCAGCGTATGTAAATGAGCGCATTAACCTTACCGAGCAGTAATCACCGGGCCATGCCTGCACTTCCTTACACTCTTTGTTGGATTTTATTTATGCCCATTAATAGCGAGCCGGGCTGAAGCTCTCGCTCAACGCCTGAGGTGCCTCAGTGTGGCGCTATCAAACCCTGTCATAATTATACATGACATCCTTGTGATTAACGCTTCTGTGATTATAACGCAATTTCACCGATGCCGTCTCCTCCACCGTTTTTAAAAATAGAAGCGCGTTGTTTTTCCCCGGGAGCTTAACTTTTCATGAGGGGCGCTCGGAAGAAACAAAAACCACCGAAGACGGGGGTGAGAATGTGAGCAGGATGTGTTTTCGCGTGGTGTCTTGCATCAGCCATGGTGAATTCAGTCAGCGTTTAAGTTTTCTTAAGAAGGTCTAAAGACTTCACGTTGGCTGCCGGCGTTGAGGGCTTGCACCTGGAACGGCGAGGTCAAAGGTCAGCTCACCAGCTCAACATTCCCAGAGCCTTTCCCTCCCTACCCCCCACCCCTGAATGAGTATCCCTGCGGCATTATTAGCCAAAAACGCGCCGTTCCCTCTCTGCTTCCTTCCCCCTTTATCTCTTTAGCGCTTTAGTTCTACCTTTGTTATTTCACTCCTCGAGAAAAAGCCCATGGACCGAGATTCAGAAACAATTAACCTCTCCGCGGCAATGGGACCTCGCCCAGGAAAGGGCACTCCAGTAATTGAATGACTGCAGTATTTACATTCCTGACTGTGACTTCCAATCCTTCACGGGTAAATCTGGTTATCCAAATCCCAAACTGTGGCTTTGTGATCGTCCAATTTCATTATCACGGCTGTTGCATTATTTCACAAGGAGGAGAGAAAAAAAATGCAGTTTTAATTTCAGCGAACAGGGTTTTTTTTCGGTGCCGTTTAAAAAAATGAAATAAAATGAAATTTCACACATCATCCTTCTGACCTACTTAAGCTACCCTTTATGTATTTTAAACCATTGGGTTAAGAGCTTTTTTAAAACCGTTTATAAAATAACAGACATCCCCCCCATGGGTCAAAGCATACTTTAATCTAAGTAAAGTCCCAGTAGGATCCACCTCAGACACCAGTCAGGGTCTCGGTCAGACCGCAGGGTTAAAGGGGAGGCCCTTAAAGTGGAGGCCCTTGACCCCTTCTTCTTCTGTTCCTCTCCAATGGCACGCCCCTTGGTCTTCTGATTGGAGGGCTTCTGCGTTTGGGAGGGGGCTCTCACTCATTCATATGACCTCAAAGGGTAGTGGTGGTCGGGTATGGTGATGCTTACTGTTACTCTTTAATTACCCCCCCCCCCCCACCACACACACACACACACACACACACACACACACACACACACACACACACACACACACACACACACACACACACACCATCATCCCAAGATGGCAGAGGAGAAGACCAATCTGATTGGTTCCATGAAACTCAAATTGAAAATAAAAATGAAAAAATAAATCAAAGCTTTTGGACTTGATACCATATCATTACTAATACCAGGGGAGCTTTCCCTATGAGAATAGATACATCTTGATCTAAAAGTCGACATAAAAAAATAACATTCAGTGCATTTCTTCAGTATCAACACAGGATTAGCATTGCCGGAATGACACAATATAGCAATCGCTGGTAAATGACGCAATTTCAAACGGACATAGAGGAAGAGAAAGCAGGCGTCTACGGCTCGTGTAAAACGTCTTTGAAGAAGACTTGTGTATCCAATGAAGGAACATCCTGATGCATCAATGGCAAATCCTGCTTCTTATGAAGCCTTTAGATCCATCTTTTACCAGAAATTAAAGAGCGTTGTGCTAAATGCGCCTACTGAAAGCACTTCAGCGCTTTTGCGTGTGGTGGAATGATACAAACGCACAGCATGCAAAACAGAAATGTCAAAATTATGGATTTTATCACAGAAAACTTTGTAACACATTCACCATTCATTACCATTAATTTACTACACCATTAATTTATCTACAATTGCCATTCATTTATAACTTCTTAACAACACCAGTTCACTGGGTTTCAGCACTATTAGAAACCCCAATAATACCGCATAACTAAAATCTGTAATAGTTCCACAGTAAAAAAAAAAAAAAAAGCTATACAGCTAGAACTACACACCCCTATTCTCACAAATAAAACATGGACTCCAGGCTATTTAAGTATTCACAAAGACGCCTGCTCGAACAGCTCACACGCACACACACACACACACACACACACACACACACACACACACAAAGAGCCACTCTCGTCTTTGATCTGTGTGCATGTATTGCGCCTGTGTGACTCACCCCCCAGTCTGAGACGCATATAGGCTACACAGCATCATAAATAACAGTGGCATGTTGCAAAGGGAACCGTACAAAACACACACACACACACACACACACACAGACACACACACACACACACACACACAGACACACACACACACACAAACATAACAAAGTGTTGCTTTCTCCGCTTGATTATGGGTGAAGGAGGAAGAGTGGGCGAGGGAGGGCAGGGACGAAGAGGGAGAAGGAGAAGAAGGAGGAGAAGAAGAGGAAGAAGAGAAAATAAAGCAACTGGCCCTCTTCCAGACAGACTGGAGCGTTGCTTGATCATTATGTCTAGCCTTCAGGTGTCTGGGGCCGGCCTGGCGCGAGAAGGTAGTTATAGGGTTGCGCATGGCAGCACGTCGGGAGGGGTGGGGTGTGCGCACGCACACACGCACACGCACGAACACATACACACTACAGCGGCATATAAAAAATAATAATATGCGACAGCCAGACAAAGCAACACAGATACACCAGCATCAGGAATGAGACGGGAATGGCAAGGGGGGAGGGAGAAGGGAGCGTAGAAGAAAACAGAAAGAAAAAAAGCCTCATCAAATTTTGATCAGTCAATCCACCGTCAAAGTGACTTTCTGTGTCGGCTGTCTTTTTTTTTATCTCGACTCTTTTTTTGTCCGTCCCCCTTTTCTCGTCGGGTTTCCACGGAGCAGACAGATTTTTATAGTTCCTAATTAAAGCCATCTGAAGCCTTTCAAGACATCAAACGGGCCCCGTCCGCACCCTCTCATTTTGATAGTGCTCCAATTGAAAAGAGCACACACACACACACACACACACACACACACACACACACACACACACACACACACACACACACACACACACACACACACACACACACACACACACACACACACACACACACACACACACACACACACACACACAGCTAAATAAATCAGGGGTGGATTTTTTCTTTGCTTCACCTTCATGCATTAAATATTCATTTATAACCTCCTGCGTGGAAACAAAAAAACACGTCCCGTCTCTCTGGGTGTAAAGGAACCCGTTAACATTTTTCTAAAGTGGCATTTCTTCCAAGCGTTCAATTCAATGGAATTTCAAATTATAGTAGACAAGCGCCTCCAACGAGTGCAGAGAGAATGATGCTTCGTAAAGCACACTAAAAACACCCTCCGGGCACAAACACACACACAACCAAAACCTTGAACTTGGCCACATTCTAAGTTGGGAACATATTCCGGAAAATATGCAATATCCCGGATGGAAATGACACACCGTTTCATCGTTCCGAGATCCACCCTCATACTGGCCCGGCGGATTGGAGTAAAAAAAAAGAGAAAAAAAAGAGTCTCCTCCTTTCTGCTCCTCAAGTGGGCAAGTGGGGGCCACAGCCCACTCCATTCCTCGTGAGCTCCTAATTATGTCCACAGTGTCGACCGGTCGGACAAGCCCCGCACCGCACGCACAGCGCGGGGCCCGGGTCACCGGGTTTAGCCCGGGCTGGGATTTATATTTCATGGTGTGGCTCTTTGCGGACATACAGAACAGGAAAACAGAAGACCCCAGACCGACAATGGAAACGAGCGAGCACTATGGGTCGCACATACACCACTCATGCAGTGGAACTGGACCGCTTGTGATATACTCAAATTATTGGTGATAATAGGAGCACTTGAGTGACAGACAGCGAGGTACCTATTGGTACATCATGTTCTGCCCGGCGAGACAAAGAATACATTTCTGAGAGCCAAAGTATTCGCTCTGACTGACCGAGAGCTTACAGCATGCACAGTTCATGTGGCTCTTAACGGTTTTTTTTTATAATTTCCTCTTTAACGATGTAAATAAGTCAGGGAAAAAACAACTTCGCCTACTTACATTCATTGCGATAACTTCGGGGCGTTATCTCGCTGCGCGGCGTCTCGCCGCGCATGAGGAGCGGGAAAAAGTCCGGGGTTTCGAGACGCGGGACGTCATTTCGTCGACGCAGCGACCGTACACATCGAGTAAAGTTTGATGCATGATAAATAAGCCTCTGTGCGGTTGCGTGGCGGTTGACGTCCGATTTCGCCGGTCTCCAGTCCTTCAGTGATGCCTCTTCTCTCCGCGGTTGAATGGTGTGAGGAGAGTGGAGGCGCAGAGGCGCGTCATGTGAGCCCAGGAGTGTCCCCCCATTGGCCGGACAGACGGCACATTGATAAGGTTCTGCTGTGCTCCCATTGGCCGAGAGAGCGGAGGGGGCGCGGCCTCCTCGGCTCTCCTGTGTGCAAGAATCTGAGTGCGTTCACTGTTCATGATTTCCAGCAAAAGGGGGCAATGTAACAAATTGTTCCAAAGATCTTCATCTGCTTTGTGCCATTTGCGTAAAGAGTGTTCTTTCTTTCAGGCGGGTGCGTTGGAGAAACGTTGGTTTTGTTTAAAGTCAACTAAGGCTGTGAATGAGGAACTTGTGCCTCTGGTACTTGGGCTGACCCCATACTATTCTTCTTTGAAATTGTGTCTTTCTTTCTAAAGTGCATAACGCTAAATAATTCAAGTTGATACTATGAAAAAAACTGTCTGATGGTATTTTTTTGTAATGACCTCAAATAGGCCACAAATGAAGCATTTTAGCGATAAACTTCTCAAATGTGTTTTTCCTTAGTAATTATTACAAAGTAAATATGAATAAGGGCTTATTACATTTTTCATGTTTAGTTTCTCATCTTACAAACATAACAAAATGAAACAGGAAATCCTGCCCACACCCCAGTCGGTAGGAATCAAGGAAAACCCCAAAACAAATACATCAGCAAATATAAATACAACCAAATGTATCAATGAATCAATCCTCCCTCAACTCAAAAAGACCCTTAGTTAAGTGTATTGTCAACGCTTCTGCTTAATACTCCCAAGAGACCTCAAGCTAAATATAAGAGCTCTTATTTCATACAAGCTAGTTCGGTCGGCTGGTCTGAGCTCAGTATATCTTCAGTATGTTCATAGTTCTGTGCATGTTTATTTATCTAAACACCGTGGATTAAAATTTAAATCATCATCATTAATGAGCCTTCAAAGTTGTGTGCTGCTGGGTGGTACGACCGGCAGTGTGGCCATGACAACTATCGTCAAGCATTGTGTGTAGTAATGCACCATTGCGTTTGTGACCAGAGGTGAAACATCTTACATCATTTCTAAGATATCCACCCTAACATTCAGACATTTGCTTCTGTTGACCCTTTTTGCTTTCATATATATTTTCTTCATAGCTGGACAACACAATAAATAGTGCCTCTCTCTCTCTCTGTCTCTCTCTCTGTCTCTCTTTCCCTCTCTTGCTGCCATTCTTTCTATGTCCGTCTATGCTCACACTGTCTCTCTCTCTTCCTATCTTTCTCTATACCTCTCACACGGTATCTCCCCTTCTCTCTTTCGCTCTCTCTCTCCCTCTCTCTTTTCAGTCTCTCTCTCCCTCTCCTCCGTCTATTCTCAGACTGTCTCTCTCTCTCGTCCCCCCTCTCTCTCTCTCAGCCCTCCTCTCTTCCCTCCCCTCCTCTCTCCCCTCTCTCTATCCTCTCTCTCGCTCTCTTCCCCCTCTCTCTCTCTCTCTCTCTCTCCTCCCTCTCCTCTCGCTATCTCTCTCTCTCCCTCCCTCTCCTCTCCCTCTCTCCTCGTCTCCCCGTCGCAGCTCCTCCCCCTCTCTCTCCCTCTCCCTCTCCCTCTCCCGCCTCTCACTCTCTCTCTCTCTCTCTCTCTCTCTCTCTCTCTCTCTCTCTCTCTCTCTCTCTCTCTCTCATCTCTCTCCTCTCTCTCTCTCTCTCTCTCTCTCTCTCTCACTCTCTCTCTCTGGAGGTCGCAGGAGGCAGAGAGGAGGCAAGAGGAATGGAGAGGTTGTGTACGAGGGGGAGAGGTGGGGGGGTGGGCGGTGGTGCGGGCGGGGCGGGGCGGGCGGGAGGGGGAAATAGAGCGTGTGTAATCCGGAGCGCGGCTGAGAACTCTCCTCGCCGGTCGCCCCTGGACGTGCCATTAAATCAATATTCCGTAAAGCTTTCCCTTGTTTTCACATTCACTTGACTGCCGCCATGATGCCCCGGGGGGAGGGAGGGGGGGGGGGGGTTATGGCGTACCCAACCCCGCAATATGCACACACACACACACACACACACACACATCACACACAACCCCCTCCCTCACCCACCCACCCACCCACCCATCTCCTTGTCTTCACCGCACTTCACGGGCAGACGCTCCCTCATTCTCCTCACGGGGGTGTGGGGGTGGTGGTTTGGTGGGAGTGCGCCATTTCAATTTGTCTCCCGTTAAGGGGATGCGGCAGGGGCAAAGGGCAGGGGGGAGGGGGGTTATGAGGGGAGGGGTAAGGGGGTTGAGGGGGGTGAACCAAACCGTTGTATTATCTCGTCGAGAAAAACATGAACGTTATCTTTTTTTTTCCTCTCCACTTTTCTCACCATGAACCAGCTGATGGAGGTGGAGGAGGGGGGGGGGGGGAGAAGGTGTTTTTTTCCCCCCAGGGGTTTCGGTCAACGCTTCTTTCTCATGAGATCATATATTTCACCGTACGCCGCAGCCACCTTCAGCGCTGAACTATTTAGCGTGACTCAGACCGGGCGCGTTGGTTCCTCTTTCTGCTAGGTTTCTGGATCACGGCGCTGTGACTGGCTCGCACGCTGGACCGAAACGGACCCCTTCCCTTCCTGTCCGATATTGAAACACCCACGACGACTTTGTCCTTGTGTCGCATACATAGTTTAGCATCCATACACACACATACACACAGGCAAAACAAACGCACAACACAATAAAAACACAGACACACACACACACACACACATCAGATACAATACATTCCCTGCATTCACTCCCTAAGTGAATGGCAGTGTGTGACCTATTTTGGGAGACAAGGTTTTGCTTTCATCCGTGCGTGTGTTTGTGTGTGCGCGCGCGTGAGTGTGTGTGTGTGTAGCTGTCGTCTTTGTGTTTGTGTGTTCAAACGAGGGAGCGATGCATGTGAGATTACACATCAAAGGCACAAGACTCTAGAATTACAGTGGCTGCGGGTGTCTACGCTAAAACAGGGCCTGTGCTCATCGTACTGTTAGATGTTTTTAGGTTTACAGGCTTGGTTCACCCTCTTTCTCCTCCCACCCCCCCCCAACCTCCCCCGCCCCAACCCAACGCTGGAATGTCAACGGTTCGTTAAAGATCTTAAAACGGCCCGAAACTCTGTGAAAAAGTCGATGTTCCCTTTTTTATCTTACCGCTATCGTTTACGTTCGTATATATCTGACATTCAATGGTATATATTTTATAGAATTATAAATAAAATAGAATATATTCTATATTCTGAAAATGTGCTATTTCTGAAGGGAATGGAGCCGACCATGATCCTTTGTGGAAGAAGAACAGGCGTACTGACATCCACAGCATCTGAGGCACTTGGAGGTTCAAAGCCTGATGCCAATCATTAAGAGAAGAAGACAGCTTTAAGTAGTGGTCTTATGGACCCCGTCTCTGTTCCAATGTAATCTGCCATGCCTTTCAAGGGCTATATATAGACGTGGATGTTTGGTGAACACAGTATATTTCTCTGGGAGACGAAAAATAAGCTTTGGAAGGAGGCTGTTAACCTGTGTTTTAAGCGCTCATTCTGGATACTTCTGCTGGGTATTATTCCAGCACCTGTTCTGTCCTTCATTATTTCCTCCTTAAACGCTCTTCCATTTATAACAAGACACCGGGGATGGGAGAACTGAGTTAATTTTGTTGGTAGCTAAGGGAAAATACTGCGTATTTGTTATTTTTTAATACCCCCTTCACTCGAAACAGGTTCACATAAAACTCCATGGGTGCTTGCTTGTCTTGTGCGAGTGTCGTTTGTATGGTATGTTGTGTACATCTGTCATCACATTTGCATACATGTATATACATGATTATACATGTTCCGTGCCGTGGATGTACACCGGATGGTCTGAACGACGGAGGGTCGGTCAAACTGAAAGGTTTTACCTCCATCTGCTGCAATCCAAAACATGCATACACGCACCGCACGCACGCACGCACACACGCACACACGCACACACACACACCTACACACACCTACACACATGCACTGTGTGTGTCTTTCAAATGGTCTCCGTTCAGCAGAGAGATATTCCTGTTGGCCGTGGATCGCGGGTCCCACTCTGGGGGCCGGCATGGCATCTGCCTCCCTCCCCTCCCCGATGCCAGGGTCCAGGCAGAGACCCCCGTGCCCACCCCCCCCCCGAGCCAAGGGGACTGGACAGGCCTGCCGCTTCAGCTGAGCACCGTCCCAATCGTTCACATGTGTGTGTGAGTGTGTGTTTGTCTTTGTGTGTGTGTGTGTGTGTGTGTGTGTGTGTGTGTGTGTGTGTGTGTGTGTGTGTGTGTGTGTGTGTGTGTGTGTGTGTGTGTGTGTGGTGAATAAGAAATGGTATTGTTGGTTAGTTTGTGTGTGTGTGTGTATGGGAATAGGAAAAGGAATTGTGGGTTATTTCGCGTGTGGGATGTGTGTTTGAGTAAGCAGGTGAATGGTGTGCTAGTTTATGCTATGCTATGTTTTTGTGATTGTGTATTTGTGGTTGAGTAAGCAAGTGAATGTAAGGCTAGTTTTTCTGTGTGTGAGTGTGTGTGTGTGTGTGTGTGTGTGTGTGTGTGTGTGTGTGAGTGTGTGGTGTGTGTGTGTGTGTGTGTGTGTGTGTGTGTGTGCTAGGCTAGCTGGTGTGTGAGTGTGTGTGTGTGTGTGTGTGTGCTAGGCTAGACTCAGTGGGCGTCTGTGGGTGTGTAGGGAATGCTGTCTTGCAGTCAATATTTGACACTACGAAAAACAAAATCCCCACATCACAAAGCATCTCATAACGTGTCAGCCAACGTCTGCGACTGCGTTTCAGTGCTTTTTATTTGCCTTAACACACAGTCTTTACCTCAAGAGAATGTCATCTGGGCTCTTGTTCTATCAACGCAGTTGCAAAAAGCGTCCCCCTTTGAGCGTCGGCGGTGACCTTATCATTTCTTCTTGTCATAGCACGAGCGCTCGTTAAATCATCGTGTGGGGAGTCGCTTCACGTAAGCAGCCAGCGAGAGCGAATGGAATTAATTTCGGGTTACTTTTAATCACGGCGATGTTTTAGCTAACCACGCGTGACACAAAGGTCGCTACGATGATAGAAACGCTAATTGGTTTAGTGATCAAAAAAGGCTAATTATTAAGAGTTGTTTATGTTTTTTTCTAATGCTTCTGCCCCACTGATGGGCCAATATGCTTAAAAACCCTTTGCATTTTGGATATTATGGTGGCTTTTATACAGTATGTACATCAAGGGTCTTTGAGTAAATATCAATATAAATAAAATGTGTTATTGTTATATTTATTAATATTACTTTTTTACTATCATTGTCAATATGATTGAAAGGGGTTTGTGCTTGAATCCACACTTTAAGTCTGCTGGATTCCTCATGTCTTTCAGTAGAGCTAAATTATTTACGCAAAGTAATATCAAACTGAAACAGACATGACATTTTATTTATAATATGCTTATTCGTTGAATGAGTAGCCTTGAGAACAGCATAAACGCTCGTTTACTGTGAAGGATTGCCTGGTAAACGCCAGCAAGAATGAAAGTTAGACTTTAATTATGCAAAAGAAACAGAGATGAAACTGAAAGGAACTTAAGTCCTATCCAAATATAGCTTTTGCTCGACTAAGCTGATTTCTCAACAAAGACCAGTGCGCTGCTTAAACTGCCACCTTTTAAGACTTGAATTAAGAACTTTGTCAAGAAATCTAAGCGCTTTAAGTCCCAAAGGTGACAGAGAGATATAATGAAACAGTTTTGTGAAACTTTCTGCAAAGGGTGGCATTGAGAAGTCCTGATATATCGGATTACGAACACGGAATAAAGGACATGGGCTAACATGCTTACGTGTGTGTGTGTGTGTGTGTGGTGTGTGTGTGTGTGTGTGTGTGTGTGTGTGTGTGTGTGTGTGTGTGTGTGTCCCTTGGAGCGAGGTGATGTGTTTGAAGAGAGAGTGAGAGAGATATGGAGAAAGAGGAAAAGAGCGAGAAAGATGAGGGAAGAGAAAGGAGAGAGAGGGGGGAGAGAAGAGGGAAAGAGAGGAAGAAAGATATCCAGGTCAGCTGTGTGGCCCCAGCTGGAGTGGCGGGGCTACACCTGTCATCACCCGAGAGGGCCTATCTCTCTCTCTCTTTCTCTCTCTCTCTCTCTCTCTTTCTCTCTCTCTCTCTCTCTTTCTCTCTCTCTTTCTCTTTCTCTCTCCAGCTCCACTTGTCTCTCCATGTCAAGCTCTCTCTCTCTCTCTCTCTCTCTCTCTCTCTCTCTCTCTCTCGCTCCACATGTCTCTCCATGTCAAGCTCTCTCTCTCTCTCTCATCGCTCTATCTTTCTCTCTCTCCGTGACATCCTATTTTTTCTGTTTCAATCTTTCTCTTTATCTCTCTGTTCCTTCTGTTCAGCTGGACGGCAAGATTCCCCAGGCCAGGAGCCTCTGCATCGATCTCTCTTTATATCACTGTCTCTCCCTCCATCTATCTGTCTCAATCTCTCTCTTCATGTATCCCTTTCTCCCGCTCTCCCTCTGTCTATCCGTCTACATCTCTCTCTCTCTCCCTCTCTCTCCATCTTCCATCTACATCTCTCTCTCTCTTTATCAGTCTACATCTCTCTCTCTCTTTCCATCTATCCGTCTTCATTTCTCTTTCTTCATGTATCTCTCTCTCTCTCTCTCTCCCTCCGTCTATCCGTCTACATCTCTCTCCCTCTCCTCTCTCTCTCTCTCCCTCTATCCGTCTACATCTCTCTCTCTAGTCTCTCCTCTCTCTCTTTATCCATCTACATCTCTCTCTCTCTCTCTCTCTTTATCCGTCTACACCTCTCTCTCTCTATCCATCTCCATTTCTCTCTCTTCATGTATCTCTC
>NC_082393.1:3315760-3372166 GCF_031168955.1 Gadus macrocephalus
CTCCATTTTTCTCACCATGAACCAGCTGATGGAGGTGGAGGAGGGGGGGGGGGGGGAGAAGGTGTTTTTTTCCCCCCAGGGGTTTCGGTCAACGCTTCTTTCTCATGAGATCATATATTTCACCGTACGCCGCAGCCACCTCAGCGCTGAATATTTAGCGTGACTCAGACCGGGCGCGTTGGTTCCTCTTTCTGCTGGTTTCTGGATCACGGCGCTGTGACTGGCTCGCACGCTGGACCGAAACTGACCCCTTCCCTTCCTGTCCGATATTGAAACACCCACGAGACTTTGTCCTTGTGTCGCATACATAGTTTAGCATCCATACACACACATACACGCAGGCAAAACGAACGCACAACACAATAAAAACACAGACACACACACACACACACACAGATACAATACATTCCCTGCATTCACTCCCTAAGTGAATGCAGTGTGTGACCTATTTTGGGAAGACAAGGTTTTGCTTTCATCCGTGCGTGTGTTTGTGTGTGCGCGCGCGTGAGTGTGTGTGTGTGTAGCTGTCGTCTTTGTGTTTGTGTGTTCAAACGAGGGAGCGATGCATGTGAGATTACACATCAAAGGCACAAGACTCTAGAATTACAG
This sequence comes from Gadus macrocephalus, assembly GCF_031168955.1. Classification (NCBI taxonomy): domain Eukaryota; kingdom Metazoa; phylum Chordata; class Actinopteri; order Gadiformes; family Gadidae; genus Gadus; species Gadus macrocephalus. The sequence goes on from NC_082393.1 coordinate 3,316,370, forward strand.
TGGCTGCGGGTGTCTACGCTAAAACAGGGCCTGTGCTCATCGTACTGTTAGATGTTTTTAGGTTTACAGGCTTGGTTCACCCTCTTTCTCCTCCCACCCCCCCCAACCTCCCCGCCCCAACCCAACGCTGGAATGTCAACGGTTCGTTAAAGATCTTAAAACGGCCCGAAACTCTGTGAAAAAGTCGATGTTCCCTTTTTTATCTTACCGCTATCGTTTACGTTCGTATATATCTGACATTCAATGGTATATATTTTATAGAATTATAAATAAAATAGAATATATTCTATATTCTGAAAATGTGCTATTTCTGAAGGGAATGGAGCCGACCATGATCCTTTGTGGAAGAAGAACAGGCGTACTGACATCCACTGCATCTGAGGCACTTGGAGGTTCAAAGCCTGATGCCAATCATTAAGAGAAGAAGACAGCTTTAAGTAGTGGTCTTATGGACCCCGTCTCTGTTCCAATGTAATCTGCCATGCCTTTCAAGGGCTATATATAGACGTGGATGTTTGGTGAACACAGTATAATTCTCTGGAGACGAAAAATAAGCTTTGGAAGGAGGCTGTTAACCTGTGTTTTAAGCGCTCATTCTGGATACTTCTGCTGGGTATTATTCCAGCACCTGTTCTGTCCTTCATTATTTCCTCCTTAAACGCTCTTCCATTTATAACAAGACACCCGGGGATGGGGAGAACTGAGTTAATTTTGTTGGTAGCTAAGGGAAAATACTGCGTATTTGTTATTTTTTAATACCCCCTTCACTCGAAACAGGTTCACATAAAACTCCATGGGTGCTTGCTTGTCTTGTGCGAGTGTCGTTTGTATGTATGTTGTGTACATCTGTCATCACATTTGCATACATGTATATACATGATTATACATGTTCCGTGCCGTGGATGTACACCGGATGGTCTGAACGACGGAGGGTCGGTCAAACTGAAAGGTTTTACCTCCATCTGCTGCAATCCAAAACATGCATACACGCACGCACGCACGCACGCACACACGCACACACGCACACACACACACACACACACACACACACACCTACACACACCTACACACATGCACTGTGTGTGTCTTTCAAATGGTCTCCGTTCAGCAGAGAGATATTCCTGTTGGCCGTGGATCGCGGTCCCACTCTGGGGGCCGGCATGGCATCTGCCTCCCTCCCCTCCCCGATGCCAGGGTCCAGGCAGAGACCCCCGTGCCCACCCCCCCCCCCGAGCCAAGGGGACTGGACAGGCCTGCCGCTTCAGCTGAGCACCGTCCCAATCGTTCACATGTGTGTGTGAGTGTGTGTTTGTCTTTGTGTGTGTGTGTGTGTGTGTGTGTGTGTGTGTGTGTGTGTGTGTGTGTGTGTGTGTGTGTGTGTGTGTGTGTGTGTGTGTGTGTGTGTGTGAATAAGAAATGGTATTGTTGGTTAGTTTGTGTGTGTGTGTGTATGGGAATAGGAAAAGGAATTGTGGGTTATTTCGCGTGTGGGTGTGTGTTTGAGTAAGCAGGTGAATGGTGTGCTAGTTTATGCTATGCTATGTTTTTGTGATTGTGTATTTGTGGTTGAGTAAGCAAGTGAATGTAAGGCTAGTTTTTCTGTGTGTGTGTGTGTGTGTGTGTGTGTGTGTGTGTGTGTGTGTGTGTGTGTGTGTGTGTGTGTGTGTGTGTGTGTGTGTGTGTGTGTGTGTGTGTGTGTGTGTGTGTGCTAGGCTAGCTGGTGTGTGAGTGTGTGTGTGTGTGTGTGTGTGTGCTAGGCTAGCTCGTGGGCGTCTGTGGGTGTGTAGGGAATGCTGTCTTGCAGTCAATATTTGACACTACGAAAAACAAAATCCCCACATCACAAAGCATCTCATAACGTGTCAGCCAACGTCTGCGACTGCGTTTCAGTGCTTTTTATTTGCCTTAACACACAGTCTTTACCTCAAGAGAATGTCATCTGGGCTCTTGTTCTATCAACGCAGTTGCAAAAAGCGTCCCCCTTTGAGCGTCGGCGGTGACCTTATCATTTCTTCTTGTCATAGCACGGCGCTCGTTAAATCATCGTGTGGGGAGTCGCTTCACGTAAGCAGCCAGCGGAGCGAATGGAATTAATTTCGGGTTACTTTTAATCACGGCGATGTTTTAGCTAACCACGCGTGACACAAAGGTCGCTACGATGATAGAAACGCTAATTGGTTTAGTGATCAAAAAAGGCTAATTATTAAGAGTTGTTTATGTTTTTTTCTAATGCTTCTGCCCCACTGATGGGCCAATATGCTTAAAACCCCTTTGCATTTTGGATATTATGGTGGCTTTTATACAGTATGTACATCAAGGGTCTTTGAGTAAATATCAATATAAATAAAATGTGTTATTGTTATATTTATTAATATTACTTTTTACTATCATTGTCAATATGATTGAAAGGGGTTTGTGCTTGAATCCACACTTTAAGTCTGCTGGATTCCTCATGTCTTTCAGTAGAGCTAAATTATTTACGCAAAGTAATATCAAACTGAAACAGACATGACATTTTATTTATAATATGCTTATTCGTTGAATGAGTAGCCTTGAGAACAGCATAAACGCTCGTTTACTGTGAAGGATTGCCTGGTAAACGCCAGCAAGAATGAAAGTTAGACTTTAATTATGCAAAAGAAACAGAGATGAAACTGAAAGGAACTTAAGTCCTATCCAAATATAGCTTTTGCTCGACTAAGCTGATTTCTCAACAAAGACCAGTGCGCTGCTTAAACTGCCACCTTTTAAGACTTGAATTAAGAACTTTGTCAAGAAATCTAAGCGCTTTAAGTCCCAAAGGTGACAGAGAGAATATAATGAAACAGTTTTGTGAAACTTTCTGCAAAGGGTGGCATTGAGAAGTCCTGATATATCGGATTACGAACACGGAATAAAGGACATGGGCTAACATGCTTACGTGTGTGTGTGTGTGTGTGTGTGTGTGTGTGTGTGTGTGTGTGTGTGTGTGTGTGTGTGTGTGTGTGTGTGTGTGTGTGTGTGTGTGTGTCCCTTGGAGCGAGGTGATGTGTTTGAAGAGAGAGTGAGAGAGATATGGAGAAAGAGGAAAAGAGCGAGAAAGAGAGGGAGAGAAAGAGAGAGAGGGGGAGAGAAAGAGGGAAAGAGAGGAAGAAAGATATCCAGGTCAGCTGTGTGGCCCCAGCTGGAGTGGCGGGCTACACCTGTCATCACCCGAGGGGCCTATCTCTCTCTCTCTTTCTCTCTCTCTCTCTCTCTCTCTCTCTCTTTCTCTCTCTCTTTCTCTTTCTCTCTCCAGCTCCACTTGTCTCTCCATGTCAAGCTCTCTCTCTCTCTCTCTCTCTCTCTCTCTCTCTCGCTCCACATGTCTCTCCATGTCAAGCTCTCTCTCTCTCTCTCTCGCTCTATCTTTCTCTCTCTCCGTGACATCCTATTTTTTCTGTTTCAATCTTTCTCTTTATCTCTCTGTTCCTTCTGTTCAGCTGGACGGCAAGATTCCCCAGGCCAGGAGCCTCTGCATCGATCTCTCTTTATATCACTGTCTCTCCCTCCATCTATCTGTCTCAATCTCTCTCTTCATGTATCCCTTTCTCCCGCTCTCCCTCTGTCTATCCGTCTACATCTCTCTCTCTCTCCCTCTCTCTCCATCTTTCCATCTACATCTCTCTCTCTCTTTATCAGTCTACATCTCTCTCTCTCTTTCCATCTATCCGTCTTCATTTCTCTTTCTTCATGTATCTCTCTCTCTCTCTCTCTCCCTCCGTCTATCCGTCTACATCTCTCTCCCTCTCCCTCTCTCTCTCTCCCTCTATCCGTCTACATCTCTCTCTCTATCTCTCCCTCTCTCTCCATCTTTCCATCTCTCTCTCTCTCTTTATCCATCTACATCTCTCTCTCTCTCTCTCTCTTTATCCGTCTACACCTCTCTCTCTCTATCCATCTCCATTTCTCTCTCTTCATGTATCTCTCTCTCCATCGCTCCAGCTTATCCAGGCCACCTCAGCTCAGCCATGCATGGCCATCGCTGGGAATTCATTCCGGATGCTTCCTGTTCATTACATTTACGCTTGTGTTCTTTCCCCTCTCTCTCTCTCTCCTTCGCTCTCTCTGTCTTCCCTCATTCCTCCCCTCGTTCTCTCTCCTCCCTTCTCTCCCACCCACTTGGGTTCATGATATCCCTTATGCAACCAATTCATCATGTTATTTCACAGAAATGTTAAATATGATTTAACTTTACACCCCATGCTTTTCCACACAAACCATTTTCAACATAAAGAGAAGCTTAATGTAACGTCTAATGAAGGCCAGTGCAAGCGCTTGGAAATTGTGAAAAAAGCAGAGACAATGAATAATGTGTAATAACTCGCTAACAGAAGTGTACAACGTGCACTGACCCGTTTAACTTAGCGATTCCTTTTGTTCCAATCATTTGTCTTGGGAAATATGTTTCTCAATACTATCAAAATACTGTTTGACCAAACATACCCGGTAGTTATGTTTTGAATCCATTTATTTCAGTATACCAACGTAAACGGGTTCATCGCACTGCCTCCATTTTGTCCTGCAGCCAGCCTCTGGATTGGATAACCGTCTGAGCTCAGTCTCTCCCGCTTGCACTCAAGACCACATCCTCTGCTACATGCTGGCCCCTCAATTATTCAACTGTTTGTACCTGTGAGGCGAGCAGAGCCTGTTATGGGACGCCCCAATATGATCCATAATTAAATATAATGCAACATAAAAGTGCATAAGACATGAGGACAGGGTCCGGGGCCAGCCACTCAGCCAAGTAAACTCCGCCCCCCTCCCCCCTAGCCAGCCTTAGGCAGCCATTTTGGATCGGGGTCTTTTGCTTACAGCGGCAGATCTCCAAATGTAACAATTATGGTGTGTTACAAACTATAACAATCACAGTGAAATTAAAAACGAACAAATGCCTCATTAATGTGTGCTTCTGCCCCTTGATGGTCATAATCATTGTTCTGTTGCTCTGTTATAATTAAAAAACGATTATTACCAAGTATTTCAGAGGAACACTCTCCTATTGTCATTTCAGTAGCTACTGTTGACCAAATGTGACCTAACTAATCCTCTGAGGGTCTCCACAGATTGCCCCATTACGGAGGCATTCGAGAGCCCGTCCAGGCTATTGTATTCCACCCACAGGCCAGCTTTTCCCTGAGGTCCAACTTCAAGCACTTACCCCAAACGCCCACATCCACCCCAAATTGAATTGCATGAATTGCTATTTAATTAACATGTTTACAAGCTCCCTGTGATGCAAGGCTAATGTACATACACGTTGAAATGTGAGGTCTACCTCAGGATGATGAAATCAGACTTAGTCTATAGTTATGACACTCAGACACACGCAGATTCAAGACAAATTTTTGCAAATGTACTTTCTGTTTGCCAAATGTATCGGGCAGCAAATAGACATGAGGAAATATAGCTTGAGGGCCAAGTGTATTCATTTGTGTGACAATTATACACAGGGACACTCGCACACACACACACACACACACACACACACACACACACACACACACACACACACACACACACACACACACACACACACACACACACACACACACACACACACACAAACACAAATAAGCCATCCTCACATCTTGTCCAAATATGTCTACAGTTTCACACACACACACACACACACACACACACACACACACACACACACACACACACACACAAATGCCCACTCTCTCTCACAAACAAACACACAAACACACACACACACACAAGCACATGTGAGGAAGAGGCAATCCTTGCATCTTGTCCAAATGTGTATATAGTTTCCCCCACACGCAGACACACACACAGATTTACAAATGGCCACTCTCTCTCTCTCACACACACACACACACACACACACACACACACACACACACACACACACACACACACACACACACACACACACACACACACACACACACACACACACACACACACACAAATGCCCACACTCTCTCACACTCATGCACACACACACGCAAACACACACACGAGGAAGAGGCAATCCTTGCATCTGTCCAAATGTGTACGGTTACAATATCTCCGGCTCGCAGCCGGAGACGAGCAGCTTAGCGGGCTGCTCACTTTCTTCCCGCTCCGACTGTGAAGTCAAGTCTGTGGTGTCAGGCATTTTTTTTCTCCCCCCTCTTTTTTTTTTCTCCCAATCCTCTGCGCTCTTTCCACGAGTGTGTCTCTATAGAGGCGGTGAACGCGCTCCCACCGGGGACTACTGTGGGCGCCTGATAAGGGGGCTCAAAGCAGACGTATACATCCTGGAGTGAGCTCCTCCTCACCGGCGCCGTGCTGACGAGATGCTCCATAGATCCACATGTACGTTATAGGCGCGCGGGGGAGTTACATTGCAGCGTACGTATATAATGCACTTTGCATAGGCGTACGGCTTGATTGGTGAACAGTGAGTACCACGGCGGCATAAGGTGTTGAAGGGGGGGTTTAATAAGCGACAGATGAATGTTCAGCGGCTTTCCTCTTTATTACTTTTATGCACATGTTTCGTCTTGGAAGCCAGCGATTGTTCGTTCGAATGCAAAGATATTCAACAGAGGGAGGGGAATCTATTTTCTTCAGCCAGGTGCGTTGAAGTGTTTTGACAGCGACACCGTCCCCCCCCCGTCCCCCCCCCCCAACGCAGCCACAACGACAAGCTTTTCACCGTCTTTTATTTCGTTTTTTTAACAAGACCCCAGAAATTACTCTGCTTTGCTGACGTGCTGAATGCCAACACAACAATGCCTACGCTCCCAATGCGACCCCCTCCTCCCAGCCCCCCAAAACCCCCAACCCCCAAAACACCCTCCCCTCCCGAACACACACAAAGTTGCGCGGATGGTTACCATGGCTACCACGGGAGTCCCTGCTATATGCAGGGGGGGGTGGGGGTGGGGACTGTTCATTCCCTGCAAACGATCAGGTTTTCCAGGGGAGGGGTGGCGAGGAAGAGGAAAAGGATTTGGATGGAGAAGACCCTCTCTCTCACCCCCACCCCCACCCCCAGCCAGCCCCCGGCCTCCAGCCTCCAGCCCCGTGCTGGAAGCAGATGGCTGGGCCCGGGCTCCGGCGTGCCATCGCCGACGTCTGGGCCAGCCCCCCCAACCCCACCCCCAACCTCCCCTCCCCTCCCACCCCCCACCCCCCCCTGAGCGACCATAAGGAGGTGTGTTAGTGGGAGATCTGGGATGACCAGGCCTTGGCAAGCGGCTACAAAGCACACAGGACACAGGGGGGAGCCGGGGAGAGAGAGAGGAGGAGAGAGGGAGAGGGGGGGGGGGGGGGGGAGAGAGAGAGACTGGGAGCGGGTGCCGAAGGGGAGTGAAAGAGAGAGATACACAGAAAGAGAGACACCGAGGTAAGCCACTGCCGTGCTCCCCGTCTCTGTGGGTTGAGCTCTCCCCGCGGCAGAGCCGAGGATCAAGGAGGTGTGCAGCGGGGGAGGAGAGGAGGAGAGGGGAAGGGGGCTTACGCTTTTGGGGCCACACAGCACGCCGGGCTCCCCTCGACCGTCACCCGGCACGCCGGACGCCTCGCGTTCGAGGTTAACCCCTGCACGGTGTCTCCCGTGTGGGGTGTGTGTGTGTTGGTGTGTTAGTGTGTGTGTGTGTGTGTGTCACTCGATTCCTTTTTTGCACCTAAATAAACCATGCAATGGCGCTCCACAATTAACCCATGTTTGATCCCTGAACCGCACAAACATGTACACACAACTGATGGTTATGCTTTCGCCTTACAAATTGTTAATGACCTATGCTCCTCGTTTGCAGAATGCAGAACGTAAGGGGGGCCCACCCGACCTCCCTATGTCACACAGATGTAGCAAACGTTACCGCTACAGCCCTGACAACCAGAGTTCAACTCCCCTTCCTCTTAACCATGTGCCACATTTCCAGTGCACCTAAGATAAATCAGTACAGTGGTGCTAATAGCACTGCCTCTGGTGCGACTGGACTGTTAACCCAGCGATAATGTCAGCGCGTTCTGGAGGGTTCTGAGCGCTGAGAGGCAGCAATCAAAGTCTGACAAATCACATTCTCGGTAGCATATCTCGTGGCAGGAAATGACAGCCGAGCCCCGGAGAGAACACAGTGTACAGACTTGAGCTAAAGATGGGGGTTGGGGGTGTGGTCACTCGGATGCGTGTGCGTGCGTGCGTGCGTGCGTGCGTGTGCGTGCGCGTGCGCGTGCGTGTATGTGTGTGTGTGGGTTTGGAGGGAGGGGAGGTTCAGATGGGGAAAGGGCAGCTGCCTGGATACTCCTGCCTACTCCATGAAACACCACATCCGTTTCTCTGTCTCTCTGTCCCTCCCTCTCTGTCCCCCTCTCTCTCTCTCTCTGTCCCCCCCTCTCTCTCTCTCTCTCTCTCTCTCTCTCTCTGTCCCTCTCTCTCTCTCTCTCTCTCTCTCTCTCTCTCTCTCTCTCTCTCTCTCTCTCTCTCTCTCTCTCTCTCCCTCCCTCTCTCCCTCTCTCTCTCTCTCTCTCTCTCTCTCTCTCTCTCTCGCTCTCAAGCCTCCAACACACATTAATTTCATCTGCAGTCGGCCATGTGTGAGACGAAGCCGGCTCCAACGCTCCCTGCATACGATTACAAGCCAGACCTGCAATGTACTCACCACACACACATAAACACACATTCCAACACACACACATAAACACATACACATACACATACACAGACACACACACACATAAACACATACACAGACACACACACACACACACACACACACATAAACACACACACACACCAATGAACACACACACACACACCCACACACACATAAACACACACACAGCCATGAACACACACACACACACACACACACACACACACACACACACACACACACACACACACACACACACACACACACACACACACACACACACACACACACACACACACACACACGTTATCATAGGCATGCACAGAGATACAGCCACTTCAGTGCAACTGGTTAGCAACATGCTCCCATTGACCTTCCCTGATTAACGGTGAGCGTCCATTAAACTCGCCAAATAACTCATGTTTCGGTGTGTGTGCCTTTGTACAAGGTGAATATTGATACAGCTTTGAGGACCGAAATATATCAATCTATATATAAAATACGTAGTCCCCCCGGGATCTGGAAGAATGGAGTCAGTGTGCAGCGAGCCGGCGACCAGACAAGGGCAGGGCGGCGGTTGTGGGTTGGGGGCAAAGAGGGGGAAGTGAGAGCCCTGGAAATGTGGGCAGCTTCAGGGAGGGGCGCCTGCCCTATAGGTCTGCAACACATTTAAGTAAATAGAGAGGGTCACAAATAGAAACCCAGCCGCCGTTTTAGAGTCACATTATGGCAAACTGGGGAGATGTGTGGTTAGATTCAGCAGGCCGCCTGGCTGTTTCAGCGTGGGCCCGCTGCTGGAAATATTCGGGGGGAAGTAAAGATTCAAAATAATAAGGGTTTCCTGTCCAGATGTAGGGTGCTTTTTATTAAGAAATCGTTCTGCAGACGCCCGGTTCTAAGCAGAAAACTGCATTTGAGAGGAAGAACCTTTCTTTTTCTATTCATAATGTAATCCGTCACACCCGCGTGCTATACTTCAACATCTGGAATCGAACAATCAGGCAAATTAAAATGACCGCCTGCCATATAATAACAGACCTTTAGTGTACTCCCCTAGCAAGCTATTTATATGTATATTTATTTTAAGCTTGTAAAATTGCTAGAGTAAAAATCCCAGTGCTTTGCATGTTTTAGTTGTCGGAGATTAGAGTGGCATAGCACCCTGCATTATGCGCCTCTTATAATCCGGGAGATGGATAATCTCACTCAATTACCAAGGTGACAGATTAGCATTAAAGGGAATCAGCATTTACAGCTCTACTGCACTGCTATAGGAGGCTTCCTATACCATGCTATTATATCACCGAGCGAATGGGGATATATTCATGCATCACATACGTGTCATTGTGATGTATACAGCTATGACGATCCATGAGGAAATCCAAGGCGAATGCTACTGGGTCAGGAACCCTGGCGCGATCCTACATCAGTGTGGCCTTTCGTCTCTTCATAATACATTTGCATGTCGACGCATAGCTCAAATGTCGCAATGATGCTGATGCTAATTTGTTTGTTTTCTGGGCCTTACCAAGAATCCACGTCGCATGAACTGATGACAACGTACAAGCATTTACATGGGCAGGATTTTTACAACGTCCGACGGGATGTACACATGGAAAACATGGCAGTTCCTGTCAAGTCTATGCAGGCTTCACATTCAACCGAGCGTAGCAATGTGTTTATTTGTGCGGATGGTCTTGAGTGATCTGTGTGTGTGTTAAGTCACACAAACATTGTCGCCCGTTATAAATGTACACATGATGCAACACATACAAATAATATGATCTTTGGGCGATAGCGTGGAAGAATAGAGAGACAGTCCGAGGGAGGGAGGGATAGATGAAGGGAAAGGGAGATAGAGAGATACTGAGGAAGAGAGGTGAAGATAGAAACGGATACAAACAGTGGAAGAGAGAATGGTACAGACAGAAAGCTAGAGTGAGAGAGAGAGAGAGAGCGTGAGGAGAGAGTGCGAGAGAGGGATAAAGGAACACATTTCTTAGCTCTTCTTAGCCCTCACTTAGAAAAAAGGAAACCGAAAGGGGTTTCGTCTGGTCTTCAACATGGCTGCCATAAATTAGTAGGAAGGGGAATTAAGTTAATTGCACAGGCGTGCGTGATGAAGGAAGCCTTGATTTACTCCAAAAGGCTCCACGTTCGCATGGTGGATTTGGAGTGATGACAGAAGGGAGTAAGGGAAGGAGTGAGGGAGGAAGCAAGGGTTATGAGATGGGGGGGGAGTTCACCCACAACGTATTAGATCAACTGATCCTTACATGAGATTGTAGGCAGATGCATGTCTAGAGAATTATTACCAGAATGTGACAAACGTCAGACTAGGATCAAATGTAGCATTTATATGTTTTATGGAGGAAGTCTACAAGGTGTGGTCAAAGTGAAAGTTTATGCTTGAACCATCGTGGTTCAAAATAACAATTTGCACATATTTGTATTGGTTGGCATCATTGCTAATTCACCCTCAAATTCACCCCAGTGTTTGAGCGTGTGTGTGGCTACGAAAAATGTAATATGCATTTGTGGGAGACCCCGCGATTGACTCGCGTCTGATCCAGAGTCTCCCCCTGCCTCATCCTCATAGTAATCCGGCTCTGTACGTGTGAATGCCGCTCACGTGTCTCTACTATGACCTTCCTGTCACTTTAGCTAATTGGCAGCTGCCTAAAATATTATCGTCAAGCACATGGCAATAATTTAACTTCGACATCAAAACCATATTGAATTAGGACAGAAATGATACCCATACTTGATGAACAGGCACACCCACCCGCCCAGCACTCCACACCCATCCACCCGCGCGCAAAAACACACCCACATAAGTGCTTAAAACCACCCGCCCATGTTCAAAAGGCAGCACTTCCATTTAGCAAAACTAGTTAGTGTGGCGCTAACTAATCCTGGCAAGAGCTGGAGTTTACTGACTGCAGCTCAAAGTCGGCCATTCTTTTACTGAGTGACGAACGAGAGAGCTCAAACTGTTGGCTCGGCAGCTGCGTACGCAGGCACACATTTGCACACACACACACACGCACGCACGCACACGCACACACACACACACACACACACACACACACACACACACACACACAGCAAAAGAGATAGCTAAGGAGGAGGTGGATGTGGTGAGGAGCCGTTGAGGCGCTGGTTTGAAACGCAGGCCTGTGTGGTCTGTGATGGGAAACTGCCATTTTATGGGGTGGGGGAGGGCTGAGGCTGAAGAGGAACAGCACACATGTGTGGAAGGAACTGCAGCATGTAGTCGACTGGAGATAGCGTGAGGGGAATGCAGGGTTAAACAAAGAAAAGTTGCATTTGTTTTGATTAGCAAAACTGGTACGTTTGTCTTGTAAAAGGATAATGAATACAAATAAATCTTTTTTTTGCATTTTTTTTCGGATTGAATAGTTACAACTGCCAAAAATGCCTTCTTCTTGAATTTAAATTCTTCTCCGAACTTGTTCAGTTGGAAGAGGCAGCGATACATTCGAGGGCCTGTTGTAATTGTCGCCCAGGCACATGAAATGGGTTTGAAATGTGTCACTGACAGGGCGGCCTCGTGTCATCAGACCCTCGCCTGGTGAGTCTCAGGTTGAGTCATTGGGTGTGCACACTCCCGAGACAATAACTGAAAAGAACAACATCCACCAAAACAACACTGATGTTGTGTGACATCGATGTGGAGCTCCATAGAAATGTAAACTAACATCCCAACAGTACACCCCGTTCTAACCACCTAACTAACCGCGGTTCGTTTAATCCTACTTCTGCGACAAAGAGTGCCTTTTAGCTGAGTGCATGCTTCACAGGGCCATGTTCATTGAGACGATTTGATCCCTCTAGTTACACTGCAATGGTAATCCACGTTAGCAGGGATGGAAATCAATACAATGAGAATGAATTGCTATATTCCACAAATCATTTGTTGGCGTATGACAATTTTATCCATCAAGACAGGAGGAGCCTTTCGTGCTCGTAAGACTACTGTTCTCCACGCTATCGTATGAAACATAAAATAAAAGATACCGCGACAGTGTTAAAAATGCCTTGACTTGTGAGCAAAAGTTCCTAAACTCAGTGTATACCCGCCGGGTATAGACCTCCACAACGATGTAGCCATTGTGCGCCCCCCCCCTCAAAAAGAAAGCAACGTTTCACACGCCTCCTGCAACATGACCTTAATACAGAAATCTTCCACATCCTCCCTCTACTTATGGAGCGCGTCCCTCTCAGGTACCACAATCCCTGTAGCTCCCACTCCAGAGGGGATTTCAGCGGCAGGAATATGGAGGTGGCTGCGGCGCTGATGATGATGAGGAGGAGGGTGGCGATGAGGAAGGTAGCGTGGTCTTCCTTCAGATAAGCACTAATCGTGTTTGCCGACCGTGGCGGAAGGAACTTGCTGTAAGCGCGGCCAGCGGCATTATGGGGGATCGGAGTGGGGGGGGGGTCCGGGTGTTGTGTGTGTGTGTGTGTGTGTGTGTGTGTGTGTGGGGGGGGGGGGGGAGCCTAAAATAGGGAGAAAAAAAAGGAATGGAGCCGGATCTCGGTGGGGGGGACGGACGGTAGTGGGAGGGTGATGGCGGTGGTCTCGGGGAGGTGGATGATGACGGTTGGGGGTTAGTGGGGGGGGGTAGGGGGTAGGGGGGAGGACGGGGAGGACGGGGGCCCAGAGGGGTATCCAAGCACACCTAATCCCGCGGCAGGCATTGATTGCTTGACTCCTCTTTTAGTTTTTTCCTTTCTTACCTCTCTCTCTCTCTCTCTCTCTCTCTCTCTCTCTCTCTCTCTCTCTCTCTCTCTCTCTCTCTCTCTCTCTCTCTCTCTCTCTCTCTCTCTCTCTCTCTCTCTCTCTCTCTCTCTGTTGCTGCCTCCTCCTCCCCCTCCTCCCCGTTCTCGGCTCTGACGCCTTTCCTTCACATGTCGCTGGAGGCTGTCTGTGGGGGCTGAAGGGATGATGCGTTATCGTCGTTCGTAGGTTAGCTTCGTCCCCCGGTGAGTCCCACGCGATCGGGACGAGGTTGAGGAATCCTTGTGACAGGACGATTGGTTGTATTTATTTGGGAATGTCTTTGACGACGTGTGAATAGTTTGGGGGATTAGCAACAAGCGAGTCCATTGCCTTTCATGCTACATTCAAAATGTGTTGTTATCAAATTTGCTGAATAATATATAAAAAATAACTCAAAATGTATTCATTAAACGTTTGCAATTGTCATATCATTTAGGATAGATAATTATTGAAAAGAGTTAGGAAAAATCGTGTTAAATTAACAATAATTTGAGTGAATTTTTATCACTCCCCAATTCTCCTGTGTTTCCAGCGCTTTGTTCTTTCCTCTTGTGGTGAACCTTGTGGTGATATCTGGTGCCTCCTCAGCCCTAATGTCTTTCTCCAGCTGTATCCTCTTGCTTCATGCATCATTCTCTAGTGACAATTTTATATTTCCCCTCTTAAGTGATGCATCCACAAATGTGTATGACTTTAATATGGAAATATGATGTTGACTGATTCTTTTGAGGTTTAATTGAATGCAAAAGATGTATTTGCTACTAAAAACCATAAATACTGGCTTTTAAGATTGTTTTTGTTCTTCTGAAAATATTGAGCAATAGGCAGAAGACATTAAATATATTATCTCTCAGACAAACAGGAAAGCCACATTTTTGTATTTATTGACCACAATAAATTAGTGTCTTTCTTATTTGTTATTAGGTAATCCTAAAATAATCAGCAATCTGGATAAAAAAATATGAATAATTAAACACTGAAAACGAGTATGACTTTGTTGCTAAACGGTGTTTACAACCTAAGTAACCAAAACAAGACGACGACGGGAAAAAAAAAGGACTCTAATTACGAGAACAACCGAGATAACACAACGTCAACAAAGTTACTTGATGAAAATGGAATTCCCTCGGTTCCGACAAAACAACCTTTCCCTGTTGTCCTAAAATCAGCATATTCCGTGCTGATACCGGGGTTATTAAATCCAGCCGGGTGGTGCTTGAGGAAGGGTCTTCGCTGAGGCAAGGGCCGGATTGGGGGGGGTCGTGTGTCATAAGGATGCAGTTAAGCTAGCTTGACGTGTATAGCGAAGAAAAAAAAAAAAAACGCGCAAAACAGCAAAAACGCCCCGTCTCCCCTCACCTCGGGGGCTCGTGGGGCAGCCGCGGCGTATGTCCTACATGCTTGTTGGAGCATAAGCCAATGTCGCCTCTGCCTCTTTGGCCTTGGCACTGCAACTGAGGCTTTTCTTTTTATTTACAAAACTTCACGCAGGGGGGAATAGAAAGCGGGTGTTTTTTTTTTTTAGAACGAGAGACAAGTTTCAGTTGCGGCGATCCCGTTGGTGCTGCGTGTGTGTGTGGACGCACACCTCGTGTACTACACACGCATTTGTGTCCCCATGGGGGTCATCGTGCAAATGGTGGACCGTGGCCGTGGCATTTTAAGCGAAAGAAGTGTTTAAATCCTAATTTGTCGACATGTGCAAGCTGGGGTTATTAGCAGGGGCACAGGGGTGAAGGCATTAGCCCCACAGAGGAGACCTTATTCCTCTGCGTGGCATGCAGGATCCAGAAACTCCTAGGTAAGTAAAGAGGAGCTTATGATTCATGAAGACGTGGGTTTTTTCTGCTCTTTCCTTCAAGACAGGAGCGTATTAGGGAGAGGAGAGGAGCACGGCGCCCTCTGATTAAAGGGAGACAGAAGGACCCCCAACGTCTTCTTTGAAGAGATTAATTTCCGAGTTCATTTCTTTCTTTTTTTTTTGAATAAAATACAGGCGGAACCGTTCTTTCTAGGTTACTTTATTTCCTTCGGTTTGCTGTACTCGTGCCCAGAAAACGTTTCTTCCCGAGAATGATTCCCTCGTACACAAGACACGGTGTCAAATAGTTTCTCGTATTTTTATGTTTCACCAAATAAAAAAAATCTAACAGCAAATGCTTCTTACATTGACAACTTAGACATTTCTACATCGCATTTCTGTAACGGCAAATTCTTACTATTTTCAAGCTACACTTGGATGACGGTTGTCAATTGTGCTTTTTGTTCACATATTTCAAACGGCCATCTGATGGATCTGTTGCTGCCTGTTGACGTAGATTAAGTACAACCACTGTTTTGTACCCCGTAGGTGTAGGACACCTCAGCCAGGTTGAGGAGCTGTTCCGTAATGGAGAAAACAACGTACCTGGGCAACAGTCAAAGTGAATTCTGCTGAAGTGCCCTTGAGCAAAACAACCACCAAACCTATCCTGACTACGAATGTCAACCGAAACGCCCGACAGATCGTATCCATGGCCGCGTGCATACATTTGTGCGATGTGCTGTTTGAACCGTATACCCCGGTTCGCAATTTGCATTCGGTCTGATTTTTAAAAAAGCGGTACGGACAAACAACCTCCCGGAATAGACATGGCGCCCGGGCATCAACGATACGAGGATGTCAGCTTGCATCACGTTTGACAACCGACTGACAGCCGCGCCATTTCATGGTTGGAAGGCATTCGTTCCCGAGCTGCTCGGGCTCAAGCTTGACCTATCACTGCCTGCGTCTCGCGGTAAATGTCTGAACATTTTAGGTGATCTTTCCTGTCATCTCTGTAGGTATTCATGTTCAGTGCCTCCGTGTTCTCCCCCACTCCCGCCACTCGGGTTTGTTTTGATTTAGTTACCGACACTGGAATATATTAGAATCGTTAAATTGTGCCCAATAGGAAGAAGGCGACACAGGCCCAGAGTGACCATATATGGGCAGGATGAGTCTCACTCCCATCAGAACAGCTGGAGTTTATTATGGTTACACAATATGGTGGCATCCTGTATCAAGTGGAAAAAGTCTAACGTTTCATCTTAAGTCATTTCAAAGGTCATTCTAACGCTTACATAACTCATACATATGTACGCTCTTCGGCCATTTGTTTTAAGATTAAAAATTTAAGATCTCCATCGCAAAGTGCATTTTTAGGGTTTCTCCCAGTGTTTCAAATTAAATATCAGTGTCAAAAAATCTGTGTCAAAAAATGTGAAATAAGCTTGGAGCAGGGTTGCATCCTTCTCTCGCTTAAAACTAATTTCAACACTCGAGACTCAATCGAGTAAATTAGTTTGACCTGCCTCGCATTTCCAAAAGGAACAGGTTTCCAGTGTTTCAAAATGAGGGAGCTCATTCTGTGCTCATACCTCAAGGTGGAAAAGGTAATTTCAATTCACAACCCCACAGGCATTAATAATATTATGAGTTGAATTCCATGTAAGATTTAATACAAATGGCTGCTCTTAAAATGTCCTGACAGCCTGCCTAGACTCACATTAAGGACGGATTGCCCACGAGCTAACGTCATATTTCATCTCACACTCCATGTCCCACTTCCAAACACACACCACTAAAGTTGTTGGTATTGGTGTGTTTTTATTTATTTTTGCAGTTTTATGCTTTATGATAGAGTGGAAGGTATGGGAGATAGAGGGAAGGACATGCAGCAAAGGACCGCGGGCAGGACTTGAACCTGGGCCGCTGCGTTCAGGACTGAGCCTATATGGTACGCGCTCTACCCAGTGAGCCAAGGGACGCCCCAGTGTTGGTGTGTTTTTAACAACACATTTATTTTACTTCCAAAAATATTGATACATTGATATATATACATACTTCCGCTTCGACTTTTCGCGTGCACGTGTCACACATACATTAGGACGGGCCCGTGACATGTCCACGCCACTGCAGGCTTGGCTGATTACAGATGCGCTTTTTTAAGCCGGCTAATCAGAGCCCAGAGCTTCGACTTCTGCACATGCATCACGGCATAATTGGGCGCTGCCAATTATTTTGATGCATTGCATGTGATGGGGGGGGGGGGGGGGGGGGGGGGGGGGGGGGGGAGGGGGGTGAGGCGTTGAGGTTGACGTGCCGCTCCCATTAAATTTCCCCCCTGATAAACACAGATCAATCGAACCACAACACGGCGGCCATTACGAAGCCTTGTGGAGTCCGACCGCGGGCCGGCGACTGAAAGCAGAGAGAGGAAGCACAGTGTGTGTAACCGGGCACGGTGTGTGTAACCGGGCACGGTGTGTGTAACCGGGCACGGTGTGTGTAACCGGGCACGGTGTGTGTAACCGGGCACGGTGTGTGTAACCGGGCACGGTGTGTGTGTAACCGGGCACGGTGTGTGTAACCGGGCACGGTGTGTGTAACCGGGCACGGTGTGTGTAACCGGGCACGGTGTGTGTAACCGGGCACGGTGTGTGTAACCGGGCACGGTGTGTGTAACCGGGAAGGGTGTGTGTAACCGGGCACGGTGTGTGTAACCGGGCACGGTGTGTGTAACCGGGCACGGTGTGTGTAACCGGGCACGGTGTGTGTAACCGGGCACGGTGTGTGTGTAACCGGGCACGGTGTGTGTAACCGGGCACGGTGTGTGTAACCGGGCACGGTGTGTGTAACCGGGCACGGTGTGTGTAACCGGGCACAGTGTGTGTAACCGGGCACAGTGTGTGTAACCGGGCACGGTGTGTGTAACCGGGCACGGTGTGTGTGCGGCCTGATTTGGTTGCGTCCGTGTGAGGTGGATGTGTGTGTTTATCTGTGGATGTGTTTGCAAGTGAACGTTTGTGCGTCTGCGTGTATGTGGTGTGTGTGTGTGAGTGTATGTGTGTGTTTGTGTGTGTGTGAGTGTATGCTTGTGTGTGAGTGTATGCGCATGTGTGAGTGTATGCGTGTGTGTGAGTGTATGCGCGCGTGTGTGTGTGTGTGTGTGTGTGTGTGTGTGTGTGTGTGTGTGTGTGTGTGTGTGTGTGTGTGTGTGTGTGTGTGTGTCGGGGGGTTGGGGTTGGAGGCAGGGGTGGATTTGTGTGGGTGAATGTGCTTGTGTGTGTTGTTTAGTGTTATGGTTATGAAGTGTGTGTATAGTTTATTTGACACAACAGACGTATCGCCCCGAATTCTCACACAACTGCTGTCATCATCATCAGGTTTTGTGAGGTAAAAAAGACGCGCACATCATCGCTCCTTAACAAAAAAGACATCCCAGAGACCACAATAATGTAATTAGTTACAGAGACAGGCCCTGCCAAGCCTTCACTCAGACTTACAGGATGAATCTAGATCCATTTCCTCTCGTTATGCTAAAATAAGCAAGTTTGTCTTGCGGAAAAATATGCCCAGATTTACCCCATAATCGTGGTCCGGTTTAATCTTTTAAAATGTGGCTGGGTTCAGATCTGATTTGTCATACTTGAAAGCACGTAATGAAACTGATGCGCAACGTCAGTCAGTGTTGAGGATGATGTGAATCTCTTCGTGTCTAAAGCCAAAAGTTTGCTGAATGGCGCACAAAAATATCTCATACAAACCATCTCCCACACCCCCAAACTAGGGAAGACATTCACACACTGAGACACAGACTCGCAATGACGCACATGCACACACTCACCCACACACGCAATGAAGCACACTCACAAATGCACACACACACACACACACACACACATGCACACACACACCCACACACGCAATGAAGCACACTCACAAATGCACACACACACACACACCAACAAACACACACATGCACACACACACAAACATGCAGATACGCATATACTGCGCACAGACACACACACAAACACACACACACACACACACAGATTGTTCCTTGGTGTTTTTGTTTCTGCTCCGTCTCCATGTTCTTGTGTATCGGTGGGTTGGGGGTTGTGCTGGGGGGGGGGGGGGGGGTGGGGCATGTGGGTCCTGCTGCAGGAGGACTTAATGGAGTGTGTCTCTCCCGGGCTCTGGAAGATGGCCCCCTGCTGCGAGTGCTGGGGGAGCGGGGCCCAGACAGCAGCCGCTGCACACCGGGTGACCGACTGGAAGAAGCTCATCCTCCGCAGCAATAACAATGCCGGGGTGGTTCCCCGTGGCGGCGGGGTTGAGTGGGTGGGGCGAGGAGGGTGAGGAGGGGGGGTGGAGGGGGGTGGAGGTGGTTTCGGTTATGGTGCATTCTGTTTCTTTTTTTTTTAAGGATTCCCAATTCCCAACCCACATATGGTGCCGGAGTAGGAGGTTGATTTTTTTTATTCATCTTTCTTCCCCTTTTTCACGTTTTTTTTGTGCGCACCACAAAAAACACGCGGGATTGTTCGAGAAAAAACGAATTCATCGTTTAAAAAATAAAAGCGTTTCGTACACTTTCTGCTTTTTGTCCTCCCGCGGAACCAGATCAATTTCTCAAAGCATGTCACGGTTGGTTTATTGTAGACTCGAGAGATCTGCTTTAATACATCAATTCGTTTTACAGGGACGCCGCCGCCGTGCGACGGAGAATTACCCGCCGCACAAAAGGGAGCACAAAGACGCCATTGTAGGGGACGAGTAGCGCAGAATGCCGGGCTAATGCAGGTGTTGTCTGAAAGAGAGAGAGCGACAGAGAGAGGAAAGACACGGAGAAAAGGCAGTGGGGGCTGTCCTTGAAGATCCCGTCAAAAATAAACATGTGGACCAAACCGTATTGCACTTCATTCATATTTATAGCGCGGCGCGCTCACGTCTGCGTTCGACATATTATACGTAAATAAAAGGCAAGCGCATAACCTCCAAATACAGCGACAATTTCCTCAGAGGGAGGGAGGGGGTAGAGGGTGAACCCAGGCCTCGGTGCCGCGTCTTTGAGACGTTACATCATAGTTCTGTGAATGCTGTAGGTGGCCCCGACCGCAAAATGCAGGAAAAATGCATGGAATTTATTTATGGAGGCTGAGTCTTCATTGCGCTGAGTTGTCAACAGCTCTTCGGGGACGGTTAATTAAAGCCCTGTCGGCTCCGACGCGCTGGAGTTGTCAGTGAATGCAGACACTGTTTCAGACGGCGGAGGGATTAGAGCAAATCCCACCTCCACCAAGGAAGAAAGACGAAGAAGAAGTAAAATCGTTAAAAAAAAAAAGGCAGTTGGAGGAGGTACGTCGAGCGATGACCCGGGAAATACTCGTGAACCGAAACATCGGACTGCGCGATTATCGGCCTCGATTCCGATCCGGTCCCAGTGTCGTAACGGGCCAACGGAGACAACAACAGAAAAGGAGAAAGAGAGAAAAACTCCTCCTGAGAGATTTCATTAAAGTAAACAATAGCTTGAGCTCATCAAAGAGCTCTCCACCCCTCCGCACCCCCCGGAGGACACGGCTACAGGGATGTGTTTGGACCGCAGCCCGCCACACCTTAGTGTCTCGTCGGGGGGGGGGGTAAGCCCCCCCGGCGACGAGTCAGGCCGCGTGTGTTTCCTGCAACGAGTCCTCAACGCTGTGTGTGCGTGTATCTATGTTTGTGTGTGTGCGTTTATCTATTTGTGTGTGTGTTTGTGTGTTTGTGTGTATATCTGTGTGTGTGTGTGTGCGTGTGTGTGTGTGTTTGTGTGTGTATCTATTTGTGTGTGTGTGTGTGTGTTGTTATCCATGTGTGTGTGTGCATCTATGTTTGTGTTTGTGTGTGTGTGTGCGTTTCTGTTTGCAAGTTTGTGTGTGTGTGTGTCTTGTTACCTATGTGTGCTTGTGTGTGTGTATCTATGTTTGTGTGTGTCTTGTTACCTATGTGTGCTTGTATCTATGTTTCTTTGTGTGTGTGTGTGTGTGCGCACGCGCGTGTGTGCGCGTGTGTGCTCGTGACTCAGGCAGACAGTTGTAATTAAGGCTAGCCTCCTAGCAGCGCCAGATAATGTCGTTGTGTCCTTCCCCACCTCCTCCACTGCCCTCCCCCACAACCTCACACACCCAACGGCTCACACAAGACTTTACCCAACACCCATGTGTTTACATGTACACACGCACACGCACAGACACACACACACACGCACAAAGGCTTATGCATACGCTCAAACACACATGCACAAAGGCTTACGGATATGCTCAAACACTCAAATGACACAAATATAAAGACACATACACACAAACATTAACACACAACAACATTGAAGGATGAAGTCACATCGCATTGTTTGTTTGTCGTCCACAGAGGCACGCGTGCAAAAGAAACTGCAGAGGTTCTCTGAGTTGAACAGGGAGGACAGTGCTCGCTAGAGGGGTTGAGGTGATTCACTAACATCAACCACCAACATCCCAGCTTCAAGCCAGAAAGAAGGGAGATTAAGCGAGAACGTGAAGCTTTCATTTACAATTGCATCATATTATTTCATAATTTTACTAATACTGATAATAGCGTTGATAGCAAGTTTGCCATCATTTGTTGTCATTAAAGTACTTTTTATTGATTCTGAATCGGTTGGAACACTTCAGCATGGCTTCACAAAGATCTCGAAAAACAATGTGGCACGACTGTAGTCAATGTCGTTTGGAAAATGTAATAAATCAGAGGAGAAACACCAAATGTTGTGATGATTTAACAGAAAGAATCTTTGTTAATTACTTAAAAACATCGGAAATTAATTTAAATAAAAACACCAAACGCCTTAGCATGTGCCGCATCCAGAGCTCAAAATACCTTTTCGCAACTCAAAAATAATCGTTTCAATAATCGTGATTTCAATATTGACCAAAATAATCGTGATAAGGATTTTTCCCATTATCGAGCAGCCCTACCCTCAACCTCGTGAACCCCTGGACCCCGGCTTACACAGGCCAGGCCGCCGCCAGCCAGCCCGGCCCGGGACCAGAACACAGCCCCAGGGAGAGGGGAGGCGGTGTGGGGGGGGGGGGTCAGTGAATAGACTACTTCCTGTAGTTTAGGAGGCCTGTAGATTAACCCGCCCCTTCATGCTCCTGAGCAGCGGACTCTTTTGTCAGCGGCCCGCCTCACTTCCTCCTCCGCAAGGGAGGAGTGTTGGTGAGAGAGTCCACAGCAGAGCGCCCAGGCCTCTGCTCTCTCACGCACGCACGCACACACACACACACACACACACACACACACACACACACACACAGACACAGACACACACACACACACATACAGGCACGCACACACAGACACAGACACAGACACACACACACACACACATACAGGCACGCACACACACACACACACAGACACATATACAGGCACGCACACACAGCACAGACTCAAACACACAGACACACACACACACACAGAGACACACACACACACACACACAGACACACACACATACAGGTGCGCGCACACACACGCACACATGCAAAGACAGACAAGACGCGCACACACACACACACAGAAAGACAGACAGAAAGACAGACTCACATGAGCACACACACACACACACCTACACTGAGACACACACACCCACGCAAACACACACACCCACACACTCAAACAAACACACACACAAACAGAGGCCGCAATCCCGGTTTACTCTGCATTGTTTCGAGTGCTTCTCTTGTCCTTTGTGGGGTTTTAAAGAGCAGTATACTGGTCGCCGTAAAGCCCTCAACATGTTTTAAATACCTCCACCCCACTGTGGTGCGTCGCCGTCCAATTACAACGGAGCCACGGAGACCCCTGCCCTGTGATTACACACCCACGGTCGCGGCTGCGTTTCGGGGGTCTCAAAGGGACTCTCCTCTGCTTTACATGAGAATCGCAGCGCGACGCTGTCAGACGCAACCTGGTTGTTTTGGGGGGGACGGCTGCATGCGATCACAGAGGGGCCACGATCACAGAGGGGCCCGACCGCAGCGGGGCCCCGATCACAGAGGGGCCCGACCGGAGCGGTTCTGCCCGCTGAACTGTGATGCTCTGAACTCAAGGACACGGGCGTGCGGGTACACGGGTTAAAACCTTTCAGAGGGTCGTGTCCTTTAAGGTTAATATTTTTACAAATGAATGGTTTGCAGTTTATGGAGTAGTTTGGGATCGGGGGTCAGTAGCTGATGCCGTTTTATCTTTGAAAGTGCGTAAAGGTTTGAAATGGAGTATAATTACAGGCGTTAGGAAGAAGCTCCTCCGAGTGAGTGTTTGATGGATCCACAAGCATTCACAGCTTCAAGATGTTACCAAGCTCAGTTTATTTATAACACACACACCTTTGAACCTGGATGGAGATGGAATTAAGATGTTGGAACTGTACAGAAATTAACGGAGAGTATAAGAATTTTCATGCGTTAACTCTTTTGAATTTGGCCTGAGTCTGCTGTTTGAATGTTATTTGTGTGTGTGTGTGTGTGTGTGTGTGTGTGTGTGTGTGTGTGTGTGTGCGTGTGTGTGTGTGTGTGTGTGCGTGCGTGTGTGCGTGCGTGCGTGTGTGCGTATGTGTTTAGCAGTAGCTTCTAGTCTCGCGACTTCAACCCCCATGTTATGTTGAAGAGCAAGTCTATACATTTATATTAAGTTCATAAATGTTTACTTTCTCCATATAACCTTCTCAGCTTTACGGAGCCCAAAAATATAACATCGATAAACTGACGCAACAATGCCTCCATCTTTGTTCTTGAGCATTGTTATTTTTTTACTCCCTTAACCAACACACACACACACACACACACACACACACACACACACACACACACACAGAGAGACAGACAGACAGACAGACAGACAGACAGACAGACAGACAGACACAAACACACACACAAGCACACACATACAAATAAAATCAGACATACATAGAGAAACACAGACGGAGACAGTTACACCTACACACACACAAACACACACACACACACACACTGGTGTTATAGTAGATGCCGTTCATTATTCTTTGCTGCCTGCTGCTGAAGTGGGATATTACGCTTAAAAGTAATTACTTTAATTGAAAGGGTGACATCATGGAATGGAATATCAACACAAACCTATGTACAGATGTTAAGGCAGGTGTCCTCTATGTTTTTGACAATTTTTAAGTTCCTTCCCCCTTCTTACGTGGACTTGTGACGGAAATGAGGTGTTCATGCAAAATAAGGCATGAACACCAAGTTTTAGAATTTTTAATAAATCAGGGTGGCCGTGCTGATCGTTTAACTTTGGCCACAAATGATAGCACCTCCTCAAGGAATTTCCACTACAAACCTATTGAAGGTCTGCTCTTATGGGATCTCGCATGTTATAAATATGCATTCATTTATTTTGGATGGATGAACAATAGAACAACAAAATCCCGACAAACTAACCAAATCCACATTTGCCAGACTTAAGTCTAATACCTAAATTCCGTCAAAATTCATTTGCACATTTTTTACTTCATAAATAGCGTTATTCATTGCATTGTAACACACCATCAAGAATAATCATGCATCTTTTTTTTTCTCTCTGCGAAGAATCACACAATCAGGCCATGTGTTCAGCTAATACCAGTTATATGTCATAATGCTTGCTAGCGACTGGGATATCAATGTGTTGCAGCAGGGAGTGCAATTAGAAAAGAATTATACAGCCTTACAAATGCTAAATATACTCAGGGTGGGGGAGGGTTTGGGGGTAAGGGGAGCTTTGTGAGTAGTTTAGAACGAAAGTGTTTTCTCATAATGTACAGAATGACCTCTGGCATGGTCCTACCATTCTGTACAAGGATTTTCATATGAAGAGGTTGGAAGCCAGAGTAATTTTTCTAGTAAGAATTATTATTAAAAAAAGAAGAAATAGCAGTGATAAGAGGTTAAAACTATATGGGCTTGGGAAGGCTTCAAGTGTGAATAGATGAAAAGCAAGTGTCTGAAGAAAAAGTCTGCAACAAACCTGCAAAAACATCAAAATAACAAAAAAATACAAAATGTATCTGAAACTGCTGTTTAGTTATATAAAATTAAAAAGGAGCGTTTCATTGGCCGAGACGGCCCATATCTTCAGCATCATCCCGGCAGGTCTCGCCTTGTTAGCACAACAAAGAGAAGCCGGACGAGGAGGAGGCGCGCGTACAATCAACCAATCACGGCGCTCTGCACTGTTTCGCGGGGGGCCCCCTGTAACCTGTGTCTAACACATTCACGCGTGTTTTCCCAGCACATCCACTCACACACACACACACATTGAAATCAGGACCCTGAAAAGCTAAAGCGAGTGAGTGAAAGGAGGTGGTTGGTGGAGTATGTGTGTGTGTGTGTGTGTGCGTGTGCGTGTGTGTGTGCGAAGTGTTTGGTGGGGTACGGGGGTGTTGACGACATGGGGGTTCGTCTTGCTCAGCCCTCCTCCTCCTCTTCCTCGTCTCCGGCTAATTCCACCACCGCCTTCCCGTCGGAACAGGGGCCTCCGCGCGGCCCACGTTGTTCTCAAAGGGTCCCTAAAGCGTGACCCCTCATTATGAGGGGGCCCCTCCCCAATACACCCATGACAGGGGCTCCCTCGGGGCATCAGGCATCACAGAGAAAGAGAAGAGAAGAAAAAAAAAACACACTATTTGTGCAGAGCACATTTGCATATGATTTGATTATGCTTCATGGTTGATTCATGGCCATCTGAGTTTTCCTGGCAGCCCTTTACGTAACAGGGTCACGTTGGCACACTTATTTACCCAACACTGGGCCGGAAAAAGTCAAAACTGACCGAATACAAACACTATGATGAGGGTTAATTCGGTCTTTTGTGCTCATTAGGATTTCTTTGTGCGTGCGTGCGTTATGCCCGTTTGACACTTGATTGTGTTTTGCGCGTAACTTGTGAAAAAACGAAATCCGCAAATGCTCACTGTAGGCGATATTTAAAAATTCCTTCTTCCTAGAGCATGCGTTTGTTATAGTGGATGGAGCAATAATAAATAACTTAAACCGTTTGTCATCGTTTGTTCCGTTAGACCCCATCGAAAACACGATTTTTTTTTTACATTTTCAAGGCAATAGCAACGTGACGACACGTT
The DNA here is from genome assembly GCF_031168955.1 of Gadus macrocephalus. NCBI lineage: Eukaryota > Metazoa > Chordata > Actinopteri > Gadiformes > Gadidae > Gadus > Gadus macrocephalus. The sequence goes on from NC_082393.1 coordinate 3,342,790, forward strand.
TCCACGACGACTGCCTTCCTCTTCCTGCCTGGTGCGCACGTGTATGGGTATGTGTGTGTGTGTGTGTGTGCGCTCACGGTGTGCACGTCTGCAGGGCAGCTGTGTCCCCAATAAGTAGGGATTTGACCCAGCTGTCACTAACTGTGCTTAGGGAGGAGGGCCTCTCTCTCTCCCTCTTTCACACGCGGCAGGCTCGAACGCCCGAGTCTCTCGCAGCAGGAAGTGGTAGGGAACTGTCACTGGTGAACTCTACCTCTGAGCGATGATGAGGAAATCAAGGCAACGTAATGGAGACAAATCCAATCATTTCTTGAGCCGCTTATTAGAACAAAATGTCGCATTAGAGGGGAGGAAAATGAAGGCTAATGTAAAGAAGATGGAGGTTAAAGGACTGCCTATATGTTTTAGAGAACTATGAGGTTAATGCAAGGATTTAGAATTATAACCTAATCGGAATCTCATGAATTCTAAAAGTCTCCAATTTAAACCATTTGAAATAAATCATATACCTACACTTTACCATTGCACTGATAATCTGATATTAAAGTAATGATTATCACATAACAATTCACGCACACATCGATGCAAAACATAAATCACGTTGCTTTTGGCATAACGTCTTTCAAAACAAAACAAAAGAGATAAGACAAGAAACAACCAGCCTCCTTCACCCCCCTGCTTCCAGATCTGTACACAGTTCATTAATGATCACTTTCTCATGTTTACAGAGCCAAAAGACAGATGTTGTCCTGGCTTGTGGCCTCTCCCCTGTAATAACGGGTAACAAATGGTAATTATGATGGGAAAAACAGTATAAAGGAAGTGAAAACCCATTCTTCCATTGTTCGCTCATGTTGCTTCGTTCCCGTGAGTCACTACAGCGACTCCACCGAATCACTCACAAACGCTTGCTGGACTCGCACATAGTGGTTGTTCAATTTATCCAACACACACAGACGTGCGTGCCACAAACACACATACACATGCAAGTACACCAACGCGCACGCACACAGACACACCCACGCATGCACGCACGCACACACACACACACACACAGACACACTCACGCACACGCACACACACACAAACACACACACCTGAGCCTGAAATACACGACATACCGATGCAGTCCCATGCACCGCGTTCATGCATGCGTGCGTCCTGAGAGTCTCTGCTGCTGTGACTGTGCTAAGGCGGCCAGGCCATATGCTCAGTGAGTCCCTTCGCAGGGTCCTGACCAGGCTGCAGTGCTGCATGGGCACACTGCGCTGGGGGGGTGGGGGGTTGCGGCCGGAGCGCGGAGGGTTTAAAGCAAATGCGATGTGAAAGGCAGGCAAAGGCACGGGGACGCAGCTGTCTGTGAAGCATGTCTCTGTTAAGGGGCTGCCCCTAATGATGGGAGACAGTTGGTAATTACGTAAGTACACACACACACACACACACACACACACACTTGGTGCCACTGGCATTCACAGACACACAAACAGACACACACACACACTTGGTGCCACTGGCATACACACACACACACACACACCCACAGACACACACATTGGGAGCGGCTCCAAGAACCCCCACCGCCACCACCACAACCTCCGCCCCCTGGACCCTGGCACAGACATGCAACATGGAGGGGGGGGTGAGAGAGAGAGAGAGAGAGAGAGAGAGAGAGAGAGAGAGAGAGAGAGAGAGAGAGAGAGAGAGAGAAAGGCCAGATGATAAGATGTAGGAAAGTGAGGGAGAGAGAGAGAGAGAGAGAGAGAGAGAGAGAGAGAGAGAGAGAGAGAGAGGAGATAATACACAAGGGAGGACTTCAAAGAAAATGAAATGAAGGGAAAGGGAGGAATTGCAGAAAGAGCAGAGGTGTAGTGTTAAAGAAGAGCAGAAGTGACATGGAAGGCTGTAGGGTACCAAGACCTATGTAAACACACACACACACACACACACACACACACACACACACACACACACACACACACACACACACAAAATTATATATAGTAGAATGAATTTCATTTGTATCTACTCTGAATGCAATTAAGTAACACATTTTCATCCCCATGTATTCACCAGTGGTAATATGCACACAACACATGATCGATGAAGACAACAGACCACGACATCCTGGCCTCTCTCTGTTTGCATCCTGTTTTCCTACGGTGAAGACCCTAGATACACCCAGGTTGTTTCTCCTGTGATGTTAGGAGGAAGTGAAGGATGCAGGACAGGAAACAAAGCACAGGGTGTCATCAGGCAGCAGTTAGCTCGTTAGGGCTAATTACAAGCTAACCGTTGCCTGATGATGAGGTGACACTCGCAGCGGTCGTTTGAAGCTCGGCACCTGTGTGTGGGCTCGTACCTGAGAGCCCCCCCCCCCCCCCCCGACACAAACACACACAAACACACACACAGCTGTCTGAGCACAAGATGGATGCCTCTGCCTGCCTGGAACCGCAAACAACTCAGACATGCACACACTAGCAGAGACAAACACCGACGTAAAGACACACACACACACACACACACACACACACACGTGCACACACACACAAAGACCGACACACACTTATGGATGAGCTAACAGACGGATAGACACCACAGGAATGTGCAATTTATACTGTATATTTCAGTTATTGGGTGTTCTGGTTCTTTTTTTTAATTGACACTAGGTTTGTGCGTCAGTGTGTACATGTTTTTGAGTGTGTGTACTTGCATGTCTGTGTGTGTGTGTGTGTACTTGCATGTGTGTGTGTGTATTTGCATGTGTGTGTGTGAGTGTGAGTGTGTGTGTGTGTGTGTGTTCAGGTATTGAGCTCAGAGGGGCCACTGATGGCTTTGGAGTTATTAGCAGACTGGTCTGGTCTCTACTCAGCTCAGTGGCCCCCTACTGCGAACCACTCATCTGTTGTAAAATATTTATAAATGTCACAACCAGCCAAAGAATGGCTGTCCTGGCTGTGCGGGCTCGGGAGACGATTAGACAGCGATGAGTAAGTGAAGATAGCCAAAAACCAAACATTCAATACACACATTCAACCCATTCAAAAAACAAAACAATGGTATTTTATTAGGTTCAATTAAGTCACCCATATTACTTGTATGGGATCAGTAAAATATAGATGATTTAATCTCTATACACCTTTTATAAAGAACACATGGGAATTAGAACATTTCACACAAGCTTTGGCATTGTGAAAGGGGAATTTAGCAGAAGGGGGAATCTCGTCTCAGCTAATAATAATAATAAGGCGTGCAGCTGAAGAAGAAATGTGTTTGAGTGCAATGGGTCTTATAAATCTTGTTATTTACCTAGCACACAGATTACACAATTGTCCTCCTCTCTGACTGTGGGCTAACCTTGAAGTCGAACCAGAAAGCATTGGAGTCAGCTAATGTGACCCCTTCAATTGCAGCGCCGTACAATGTGACACAGTTTTGATCGCTTATGCATAAAAAAATAAAATCTGTGCAAAGGGAAATATGTATCAGCTAATTTATTTTCAAGTGGATTGCACTGGTATAACTGTAAAAATCAGCATAATAAATAAATTCTTGTCTTGGACAAGTGCCCACTCCTTATTGGAGCGATGGGAAAGGTATTTTCGAAGCGTCTATTGTTCATCCCAATGCATCGACAAAAACAAACACTACCACAAACAGCAGCCCCGAAGCGACGAGAAGATATTGAAGTACTCACAACCAAAATGAAAAGATAGTTTTCAGAAGTAAATAACATACCCAACCAGCAAGAATGATGACAACTGAGAGAAAGGATTTCACTTGAAGGGCATGGTTCGTTAACTCTGAGCTGTCAACACCCACCTCTTCGGCCTCGGCCACACTTGTCGTTTCAATTAAACTTTTGTGATCACTCAGAAGTCTAAAATCCGCACATAGTTGATTTGCATTTTGGCTAGGTTTTGTGAGCACTATATATCCTTGAGTAGTAAAAAATGCCTCAAAGTAATTCATTGTTGTTGAGTGGCTGCATAAAAAAGGTTTGTTCGCCAATGTTAAGTTCCACACACATTCGCCATGTTTCATAACGCTGTATTTTGTTTCAATCAAAACCAAAATGAAATGTATAGCAGCATAGCGCTGCATCACCGGGGAAGAGTATAAAGAAACTCTGAATATGAAATGTGCCGTGAGGTTGGACCCAAGAACAGCACAGACCGAGACCAGCGTTGGAACAGTTCAACAGCTTTATTGTCCAAACAGGGAATCCAAGCTAACTGGGGACAGACAAGGGGCGAGCAGGCACAGGGGTCAGGGACAGAAGGCTGTTCATGTTCCCAGGGCAGGAACGACGAGGATGGGTCAGGAACAAGCAGGGTCGAAGCCAAGGAGGCAATCCGGGAAATAGTACAAGAGAGCTTTGCTTGCTATTAAGACAATCTGGCAGAGACTTACACCCCTTGCCCACTGCATCCGTCCGTTTGACGGATCTCATTGACTTTGCATGGGGCGATCCCGAAATGCATTGTCGGTCGGTCCGTTCCGTCTCTTGCATTCAGAGGTAGAGAAAATTTTAACTTCTCAGGCTGCAACGGATCCATCAGATCGTGGCTCCGTCGGCAAATACCACTCCCCATCCGTCAGACACGCCTTCCGTCGTCCGTTGACGGACGGATGCAGTGGACAAGCTGCGTGAGTGGAAGGAGTGGGTTTAAAAAGGTGAGGGAACACAGGTAAAGGTGGTTGCACTGATGAGGTGGGAGTGGCAGGCAGGTGATCAGGAAAAGTCCTGGCAGGGCTGGCAATGGGATGGAAAGCCAGGAGCGGATCATGACAGAAAAGCAGCTTATGCAGTTTGAATGGAGTGTTTTTGAAGGTAGGATGATAGCGGATATTCAACAGATACTCAAGCTCTGAGCTAACAATGTGACGCGGGGAACTGTAGAGGGGATCGTGGGTATGAGTCCCATTGTGTCTAGCAGCGTAGGCCTTAACAAGCCCAGGAGAAGGGGCTTCTGAGTGAAGTGAATGAGTGACCGGAGAGGAGGCCAGAAACCAGTGCATACACTTGTTGGGACTATTCGGCAATTTCAGTATCATCATGCTGTGTGTTTTTCAAATAGAATAATTACACAAATCATTATGTACCATTAGGTTCAAGATGAAAATGATATTTATATATTCTTACCCGACATGCATCTTGCTGACATTCCCTTTTGTTCTGCATATTGTTTTCATGGATCATTCTTACTGTCTGTCCCTTATGTCACGTTTGTTTTTTTAGTACCCTATTGTCTATCACTGTTTAGTTGTGTTATGTTATTCATTATTAGTTATTATGAGTATTATTATACAATGGCTGGCTCATCTAAACGTTGATGGTAGTCAAACTATGAGGAGTGGCCACAGTTTATTTCTAAAGGTTAAATATTTAGTAAAGAACCACTTCAAATGACGTCCACAGTAAGTACATTTAATTTTTTTGCCCAATAAAACGTGTTTAACGTATGTGCTGCTGAAATCTTTATCTTAGTTGCACTGGTGCTAGCCACTCACAAAGTAAGAACACTGCAGTGAATTCGCTTGACTAGGATAAACAGAGGAAAACTAAGCTGGGCGTATTTATCATTCTTGTGTTTGATTGTATACCAGTGAGGAAGTGACGCAGACCAAAGCAATTCAAAATATCTAGATTTTAATTTCTCCACAAATTCACATCACTAAACACAGTTAAGATTTGAATACCCATTTTATAAAGTCACAAGTGATTGGGCCTCCTCTGACACAAATAGCGTTGAATGCTTGGACGTCTCTGTTCATTTTATACTTCACTGTTTGGAGGGAAATATTTTGGTTTTTCTATCGCTCCACTATGACTTCCCCTCATCTCTGCCTGGTACTAACACCCCCCCACCCCACAGACACACACACACACACACACACTCACACAGCGCTTCAATGAGCCTTTGCAGAAATAGGGTTCCAGTTGGGACTGGTATTCTGGTATATGTGGGTCTGTTGTGTGTGTGTGTCTGTTTAGAGGCCAGGAAAAACAACAAAGAAGGCTGTATTTATTCCCTCAGCTTGTCACTTTCTGTTAGTGTCAGCAAAAAAAACATTATCATAATAGATCAGCCAGAAGAATAATGAATGCTGAATGTGTGTGCAGTTTTGATGCTAATGTCCTTGTTGTGTTGAGTTGTATTTAATTTGCATGTATCTTCGTGCACGTCTAAATTTAGTTGAGTTAAAAAAATATATGTCTCTCTGCTGCTAATCTCTGCAGTCATTTTTGAGATACAGGGTTTAAAGAGTTTGATATCCACTTCTGTGTACAACGTGTGATCGAACTCTTTAGAAGATAGAACACCAATTGTAGGTGGACAGTTTCATCTCCAATTCATCACGCTCTCTGTTGGTATATTTCAGTGTCATAATGCTTTGAGAGTATTTTGAGTTTAATTTGCATGTATCTTGGTGCATGTCGAAATTTTGTTTAGAAAATATGTATATATATATGTCTTTCTACTGCTAATCATTTTGAGATGGGTTTAAAGAGTTTGATATCCACTTCTGTGCATACACAACGTGCTATGAAACTCTTTAGTGGATGGTACACCTTTACAATCGCTCGCCCATACATTTCTGCCCCAGTGTACGTTTCTGAATGCTGTGTGACTCTAGAGAACAGAGGTGATCCACATCCTAATATCTGTCGTCCTAATAGCTCCAGCTGAAATAAAAGCCTCCATCCGTCCCAAATAAACAACGCCAGCATCGGGCAAACAAACATCACAGCGTCTTCCAAAGTCAGTGCAACCTCATTTTCAAATTTCCTCCCTTCCTGTGAACCACCGCTACTCTGTGACGAGCTGGCAAGTTTGTCTTCTGTCTCGGGAAAAAAATCTGAAATCAAAACGGATTACCTCGCTGGGCGCGACGTGTGTGCGGGAAGCAGCTTCAATCACAACAAGCTCCCATCCCCCACTCCCATCGTCCATGACCTAAAAAATGTTTTGTATAAATAAAAAAACTCGTGTCAAGCCGCGCTTGCTAATCTACCAGGGAGGATTTGAATAAGTCCTTGCTTTAACTTCCATTGCACCCCCACTCTCTTTCCCGGTTTCCTCCCTATCTCTCTCTCTCATCTCTCTCTCGTTTTCTCTCTCTCTCTCCCTCTCTCTCTCTCTAAGGCGCCTTCGCAAGTAGGGGCCTTTTTCCTTGAGACCCCTTGTGCTAAGTGAGATTAATTTCAACATCATAAATAACTTAGAGCGGGTCCCTTCGGGAGAAGGCGGGAGGGTGGGGGGTTGCTCGAGGGGGCGGGGGACAAAGAGGGAGGCAGGGAGGGACTGGAGGGCACAGGCTCCGTCATGTGTGTGTTTGTGTGTGTTTTTGTGTGTGTGTGTGTGTGTGCGCCATGTTTTACCAAAAACAAATGTGTTTTTGACCGCGCGCCACCCTGTCATCCCGGAAAACAAAGCCATCGTTTTTTTTTTTCTTTTTAATCCTGTCTTTTGTTTTAGCGGAGCGCTAGTACGTAGCTATCTAGAGGTCCTCTCGGTTATGTCAGAACACATTGTGTCCTCCTCCTCCACCTCCTCCTCCTCCTTCTCCTCCTCGGCGTCTCCCCGGACCGCCTGATGGTGCTCCATGAATGGGGAGCGCACTTTATATTCCCCCATGATTCTCCCAGCGTTTTCTCCATCTTTACGATCCCCATTATATACGGCGAGCGGCCTTACTCCCCTCGCAACCCCCGGCCAAGAGAACAGAGAGCCGGAGGAAGATCTGCACTCATATTCTAAGTGAGGCGTCGTCCCAGTATATCACGTCGATAACAATAATAACAGCGGTGATACAAGCTTTTGTTTTGGTAATGTGGTCCAGGCGTGGACGTGAATTGAGCCCGAGGAGTCCTGCTGGCTTTGCGGTCTCTACCGGTGCCGTGTTTAGATGCCTCCCTAAATCTCTGCGTTTTATTGTCGACTGCAAATCCTTTGAATACCAATGTGTGCGAGATGAAAACAATCAATATGTCTGAGGTTCACAGAGCACTCGCACCTCGGTCATTAGCAGCAGGGGGACTTCTGTGCCATTGTTTTCGCCTGGGATTCGGATCAGTCTTCTGCCTGTTCACCAGCTTTAAAGAAATGTTTGCATGTTAGCATGTATGCATGGGAGGTATAGAACATTATCAATACATTTTTCCTATTATCTTTTTGTCATGTTTTATGAGCATTCGATTCATGGACTCTAATATGGAATACAACTAAATGTATTTTTTTTTATAGAAGATGAAGACATTATTTTTGGAACAAGACATGGAACATTTCCTTAAAATTTAAAAAAATAAGTAGACCTGGGATGGTACTGATGGTCTTAAAAAAATGCTTCAGAAGATTTTAGGAACATAAAGGACTGACAAGAGTCAAAAAAACTGCACCTAATCCAATTCAATGCATTTCAGATTATTCATGGTAAAATATATTGTGTAATTTATGCCAAAGCTTTTTTTCCCAGATTACAATGCTATTTATATCGGAGGAGATGAAGTAGGAGGAGATGCAGTGTGTTGAATACTTTCTGTATCCTCCCTCTCCCCACATCAACCCTCCCTCATTCTCCACCCTGAACATTGGGCTTCAACACACACACAAACACACACACACACACACACGCACGCACAAACACTCGATACGTCTCATTTTGGAAAACATAAAAACATCATTAATCCCTCTGAAGACCTCGACAAACAAAGCGAAACAAATAGCTCTAGATTATGACCAATGCAATCTAAACAGGATGGGCCTTAACGTAAACCCTGCTTGCTAACTCTGCTAGTCCCGCTACGTTCTGCATGCTTTGGTCTGTAATTTATTGGAGGTTGTCAGCAGTGGTGGCAAAAGGAAAGACATTCTTTATTCAAGTAGAAGTACTGATTCAACTTTACTACTTAGCTAAAAGTGGAAAGCTACATGCTCTGAAATGTACTCAAAGTAAAAAGCAGCCCTCTGACATATTAATGCAAAGCTAACTGATCCTCACGTAATTTTAATTCAATTTTTACACTGTTAAAATTAAACCATTCCAACTCTTGTCCTTTATAATTCAAGGGATTGTCTTTTCTGTGTGTGTTTGTCCGATCCATTTATGTTGAAATCGGTCTTGATGTTGGGAAGGAGTGCAATGATTCAAAATGTAAAAATAATGATAATTCCCCTCAAATGCATTACAACTTAAGCTTCAACCCTCTTTTGAAAATGTGAAGAGTAGGAAGTACAGGTATTTGTCTTGAAATGTAGAGAATAAAAGTAGAAAGTTGTCAGAAAAATCGATAATTAAGTAAAGTGCAGATACCTAAAAACTCTTAAGTACAGAATAAGTACGAATATTTGTACCTTGTTACTTCCCACCTCTGGATGTCAGGGACTGTTCCGCCTTGTTTATCACTAAGAGGATGAAAAATATAAATAAATATATAAACTGGAAAATAGTGATTTGTATGTAAGCCTGTTCAGAGATGCTAATACCGGATGGCTGTTTTAGCGCCCACGGCCTGGCGGCTTGATGTGACTCAATCATCGGAGACCACAATGGCTTACATATGTCTCCATATAGCATGAGCAGAAGTATAGAGGAACATGGGAGGCTTAGGGAGAGTGTGGGGTTACAACACAGCTGCCCTAAAGGCGAAATGTAATGTCCTTTATACATTACAAATAATGAACTTTGGGCTAAGTGCTAAAGCAGTTTGAGAGTTCGTTTTTTTGGTTTGTTTTATTCAGGTTGCAACTGGCGCTACGGTCATCCAAAGTGAGAGAGCAAGGAGGCCGCCGGCCGTAGCACAGCTGAAGCGAGTGATGAGGTTAGTGTTTCCCTGTTTCGGCCCTACACAGTTTCCACCTCCATAGCTGATGTGAGAACCTCTCTCATTGTCGCCGTTATCCGAGATGAAACTGTACTCTCGTTTAACTGTAGTTTAGCTGTTCTGTCATTATCCAGTGTTACAGTTCATAGTTGGCACCGGAGTAACCTAGTGGGAACAGCCGCTCTACATCACCTGCATATTCCGCCAGACCTTGCTCTCATTCTCTGCTGTTTAGACTGAATCTTAGATAACGCCGTTTCTTTCTCGAAAGAGGCGCTCTAGTTCTTCCAATTGTAGGGCTGGGCAATTAATCAAATTTAGATCTCGACTTCGATTTTAGCGTTGTTGTTTTTTTTAATAGAACAGCTGGATACATATCTGTACATTATTTTAGATTTGAACATTTTCTTTTTTACAATTTTGTGTATTTCTTTAAGGCGAAATTTCAAAGTTCTCAGTTATAAAGTGTTTTTGGTAGACATGCTGAATAAATACATCATGTTTTCAAAGTCAAAAATAATCGTTTGAATAATCGTGATTTCAATATTGACCAACATAATCGTGATTATGATTTGATTTTCCATAATCGAGCAGCCCTATGCAATAGCAAGACATTATAAACGCCCAAGTCTCAGCAGGCTACACTGAAATGGCATCCTCGGCTAAATAAGCCTCCTGAGCCCATGGATTTTCCCTCGTATATAGGGGGTTATAAATGCAATAACTTTCCCTTCTCAGTGTCTCCTCTCGCTTCCAGAGCGGGCCGTTCCACGGCCACGGCACAGCGGGAGCAGATACTCAGAGGATCTGGCACCTGTCGGCTCCGGTTAGCCTAGGGAGCGTTGTGTTTCATCCAGTCGTTTTACATGCTGGCTGCTCCGCTGTATTACCGGCTCCTCGTCCGTGATGATAGCGTCTTTCTAAATCTCCTGCTGGACCTTCGTAGCCCATTCCGGTTGGTTCGGAAGCTTCTCTACCTCGGCTTGGATTCCCAGTTGGGATCCACTCTTCCGACCCCAATGCAGCGTTTCGATCAATAGAAAGGGCCGAGGAAGTATGTGTGTAAGCAGGTGCGCTGTACGCTCCCCACTACGCTTTATATTAGCAGTGGGAGTTAGCTTTTAAAGAAACTAGATCCCACTGCTAGCTTTGCACCAACTCACCGCCCCTGTAAAAACTCAGATGACCCCCAGCAGTTGCCTAGTCCCCATAAACACAAGCTGATATGCTATAGTTTAGATAATGGATTGATGTATTTTGGCAACTTATTAAGGAAGGATATATCATTAAAACAGCCTTTGCGGTTTTGCAGTCATGCATTGTTGTGGAGAGGCTGTCTGCTAACGTTTAGAAGCTGGCAAAGGTAGGAGGAGTTTGCCACACACACAACATTCACAATAATGACAAGGAAAGTGCGAATATCAAAACTGAAAGGGAAATGTACAGCAGCATAGCACGGCTCTTGTGGTGTTATTGGTGTTAACGCCAATGTTACTATTTTCTTTTTTTTACTATTTACTATTGGTGTTAACACCAATGTTATTGGTGTTAACACCAATAACATATGTGTTATATAAAAAACACATATCTCAATAGTAGTTCATGCAGTTTGAACATTGTGGTTTTTAAGGGAGATAGAAATGTGGATATTCAACTGAAATTCAGGATCTGAATCTGCAATGTGACGTGGAATTTCTTTGTAAACACATGATGAATTCCCAACGGAATGAATCCCAGTGTGTCTAGCAGTGAATACATGTCCAGGGGTCTAGGCAGAAAGCTAAGTTGAAATGAGATATTCCCAATGATTATGACATTATCATTTTGAATTATAATTGTATCCCGCTAGCTCTCCAACAGTAAAAAAAAAAAACAGGTAAAAAAGCTCTGGTGAGGTTCCAAGGTACTATTGCAGAAATGTTTGTAACAAACTATCACTAAAAACGTGAGTACTCGTAGATTTTTGGACAGCTTATTCTAGACATTTTTTGGGGCATTTCTTGCATCCCTGCTAGTGACAAACTCATGCATAGTAAAAAAAAAAAACGTCAATGTTCTCGTACCTGCCCTGAACTGCCTCCAGGATATCCACACTTTCATCTGGAGGCGGATTAAGCGGTTGAGGATGAGTGTTTTCCTGGTCCACCTTTTTATAAATTTGTGACAGCATGTTTTAACTGCAATTTTATAAAATGGGACTTCAGACGCAACAGCTGTTTTAGACATAGAGCTTTTTTCTTTTACACATTATTTTAAATACGTTCCTTTCCTCCAAAACAGCAAGACATACTTTTACTATTTACTACCACTTCAAGGCGTCACAATTTTCCCCAACATTCAACTCAAATGGAATCCTAATGGATGAAAAAGTCAGACACCAAAGCACATATATTGTCATTCTTTTCGATATCCATCTTGATTTGCGGTAGTTGCTGTCTCCGCTGCCTCTCGCTCTTGTTAGCTGAATAGACCCTCTGGGAAAACTCAGACAGGGTGACAGACAGACAGATGGATCGGTATAGGTAGTGCAAGATAGGAAAGAGAGGGATAGAGAGAGTCCGGGAGGGAGGGGAGAGAGAGAAATAGTGTGAAGGGGAGTCGTGGATAGAGAGAGGGGGGTGTATGAGGGAGAGAGAAACAGAGAGTCGAGATGCGTGGAGAAAGAAGGATAGAGGAAAGGGAGAGATGTATAGAAAGAGTCACATAAAGAGAGACCAGAAAGAGATGGTGATACAGAGAGAAAGAAAGCGACAGAGATATAGGTAAAGAGAGGGGGAGAGAGAGATTAGGAGAAGGAGTGATGGATGGAGAGAGATGGGTAGAGAAATAGCGCGGAACAGGAGAGATGTAGATAGCGAGGGAGACCGGAGAGATAGGACTATAGGAGGGGAGACAGAGAGCGACAAAGAGAGGTAGAGCGAGCTCTGCCGCCGCCCGGCGAACCCCTCCTGATTTATTATCCGTGCGGCCGGGGAGGACGTCAACCAGCTGTGTTTACCTTGGACCCTATCCCGAGTATTAGGTGGCCCCGCGCGGGAACTGCAAATGTGATTACCTATTCACAGATCCACACCACTCGGTACCCCCACCCCCCCCCCTAGCCCCCCAACCCCCCCCACACACTACACCCCGACCCCCAACACTTCCAACCCCCCCCAACTCAGCCCAATCCAAACCTTCCTGATTCTAACCGCTTTCTCTGTTGCTTCTTATTTAGTCCTGTTTCGTTTTTTTTGCGGGATCATATGTGACTCAAAGAAAATCCCTTTAATCGTTTTTTGGTATTTCACCGTCGTGACGGCTCTGGTTTTGGGGGTGCAGTCAGCGCTAGTCGGGCCCCCCCGTCCCGCCACCACTCTGGGCACCAGTCCAGTCTATTTGTGAATGGAAAGATCGACATGGGGTTTCGAGTTGTGTGTGCAGCTCGGTTGGCATGGCATAGAGACGCTTTGTGCACTGGGTAGAACCCCATATGTTCAAAGCGCGGTACAGAAACCATACTGTGCGAGCCCCGCATTTATACCTTGGCTGGGCCATAAAAATGACAGAGAGAACGAGGCCCCTGGGTTCATTTGAAGCCAGGGTGTAACGGCCGATTTCTGGGAAAGGGCTTGAGGTATAGGTAGTGCTTTTAGTAGCCAGAAGGGTATCCTCTCCCATGTGGAACTGTGTGTGTGTGCGTGTGCGTGTGTGTGTGTAATTTAAGGGATTTTTTCTCAGAGCCTCTTAGTGATAAAACATGGCGTACTTAGTCTAAATTCAAATCAAATCAGATTATTTTCTATTTCTTTATTATGTGAAAAGTGCAGAGTTTAAAGGAATGCTCTCTGGGTTAAAGTGCTATACATATTGAATGTGTGAACGTGTACATTTGTCTTGTTTAACTGTCTACATGTATAAAACGAACAAAAACCTGGTTTGGTAAAAAAACAAGCGATAGACGGAGAAAAGGAGAGAAAATAAAGCAATTTGTCAACGCAGTAATCCACACATTCGTTAGGAGCTCAAGCGGACAGTAATTCTGTGGCTCTGTTTAGACTCCCAAGGGGCCGTCTGTGATGCATCCGACAGATAGTAATCCCATTCCTACATCACGCCGGTGCACGGCCCTGTCCATCCCCTTCACCTCCGATTTACAGCCAGCGCCTTCAACGTTTGACCGCCGACAATGGACAGAAAATCGCAGGCCGTCATGAAATCCAATGCCAGATATGAGGGCGCCTTTACCTGAACCATTGATTTATCCGTAAGCAGACTTCAAAACAGAACAATTTTCTTGAACTAAACGTGAGCATTTCGAACGGACGAAGAAACACAAAGAACTGTTTTGTGCCATTTTGCCGTTGCACAGTAGCCCTCTATAATTGTCGCAAGCCATCTGCATGTCCAGGGTAGGGATGGGAGAGAATATCAGATTATTCGATTTAGGGCTGGGCGATATGGGCCAAAATGAATATCTCGATATTTTTTTACTATATCTCGATACACGATATATATCTCGATATATTTTGAATCTCCTCTAGAGCACATCATAAATGCTCGATTCAACCATGTCTGGCATAATGTTACGTCAGTAATAATTCTAGTATTACTGAAACATAAGTCTGCATGTAGATTACATGAAACAACATATTGTTTAAACTCATCAGTGCTTTCTATTGGAACAATTTAGAACTTGCACATAAGAAAAGGAAAATCACAGCAAGTTAGATTTACCAACACAGCATTTATTCAAACCGTTAATTATTTATTAACAGTTTGAATAATAATTATTATATATACACTGCCAGACGAAGGATCCAGTGCTATTCTTTTTCTAAACCAAATCCTCAGTTTCCATCCTTTTTTCTCTTTCTGGCTGTTCTCACTCACCAGTCGGAGGTACACGCACCTACAGCAGCGCGCCTTCCAGACTACGTCACACACGCGCGTCCATGAGAATCTCGTGGACTCGCAATGGGCGGGGGGAGTGAGTTTAGAGAGCCACCGGAAATAGCGAGAGAAGGGAACGCTGTGCGTTAAACAAACCCCGAGAAGCCCAATCCCTATGAGAGCTCCCCACGCTACGGCCATCAGGAGGCGCACAGAGCTTTTATCCGTGATATTATATAACCAATTATATTATATTATATATTATTATATATAGAGCTCCGGGAGTCGCAAACGGCAACAATCACTTTCTCTTCCGTGCTGCAGTTCACCCCGGACTGCAATGCACCGAGTTTGACGGTTGAACGCTGGTTGGCTGTTACGTTACATGTGTCACTCAGTGGCCACGCTGTTGAACGCTGATTGGCAGATACGCGTCTCTACGTTCACTTTGTATGAGATCTTGTCGCCCCGTCGCGTGAAAGCACAACGAGTATGCCGGCGGCGGCAAAAAGAAACATTGCGTCCCAATTTATATTCGATGTTCGCGATATGGGCATTTTATACATCCCCTGGAGAACATCTCGCGATACATCGCATATATTCGATATATCGCCCAGCCCTAATTCGATTATTCGTTCCCGAGGGTCAAAGTACATTTTTAACATTTGGACCGTTTCCCATTCAAATAAACAAGAATTAACGGACGGAACTAATGTTGGACACCTCAAAGAGCATTATCCCGCTTATACCATGGTCACTTGCCAAAGAAAATAAATGAAGACCATTCATTTATATTTTCATGCCTTTTAACAATCCAAATATAAAGTTTTTCACAAGCCATAACTTTGTTTCCCTGGTAACGCCTGAGGGCTTGACTAATTCCTGGAACAATCATTACCCTCCCGTAAGGTTCTTATGCAACGGAAACGTTGTTGACTCCGGTAAATAGGACAGACCTTAGCTTTGACTTGGCAACGGGAGGTATTCTAGTTCGCTCAGCTATTAGCCAGACAGCTAGCGTTATGCATTGTACATAATAATTTGAAATTCGTCCCAGCCTTTATACCACAGATACTCTATAGCATATAACCGCGTTGTCTGATTACAGCTTAATTCATTTTTCACTATTTACCAGCTCTCGTTTTGAAGGCTGAACAGACAATCTGACTGGAACCAGCAGGTAGTAGTAGTAGTAGTAGTAGTTTTTTTGCGTTTAAGATATTAAGTGATTTCTTTATCCATGGCTGAATTTGCGAATGTCGGCACACATCGAATAATCGATTATTCGTTCATACCACCCACTGATTATTCAACCTTGAACATTTTGAGCTATTCACATCCCTAGTCCAGGGGTTTGTTTTCTATTGTTCAGGCAGCAAGGCAACAAACCACCTAAAACAAGCTAAATCAATAGTTGTTGTTTTTTCCACAGGTGAAACTAAGCCAGATAGCCCTCCCCGTAAAAGTGCATTCAGAGAGATTTAAGGAAAGCAAGATTTGCCCAGACTACTGGCAAGGCATTTCATCAAAGCTGCCGGTGCTGATAGATATAAATATATATATATATATATATATATATGTCTCTTGTCTGAGCTACCTTTAATCAGCCAAGGAGCCTCTGGCACTGTGCGGTATGTGACAGTTAAAATAAATCACTTGAAAGTATTTGAGAGAGAAGCAGCAAAAAAGTACTTCACTGCATTACCTTACTGCAAGCTTTTACAGTAGCAAAGAAAATGTTTCACACCGCAAATGTATCGGGTACTATGCATTAAGCTCCGACTCCACACACACACACACACACGCACCCACTCCCACACCCCCACACCCCCACACACAACCCATTGTCATATGTGGCTGTAGGTTTCTCCCCCCACCTCCTTCTCAACGGTTCAGTGCGGTTCACCGGCTCCGTGAACGCTCAGCTGCTCATAAAATATGTAGATTCTGTGCCAGTTTAACATGTGTGGACAGAGGCCCATATGGATGTACTTTTCTTGCATTTCCCCATTGAGGTCACGTCACACAGTAAGGCCTGGAGTTGTTAGCGGAAAATGCTAACAGGGCTGGCGCTAGCAGAGGTCGCCCGTTACCTGAGGGGTGTGGGGGGGGATAAGAGCGAGCGGATGGAAGGGGAGGGGGGTTCCGGGATTTTACAACGGTAATTCACATATTAGCGATGTAAGCTATTTCGTGCTACGGACCAGCCACGCATGCATGCACACACAGATGCTCACATGCACGAAATGCCCACACATGCACACATGTTACCACGCACACATGTTACCACGCACACATGTGACCCATGTGCCCATCTTCAGGCAGTACCCACATTGTTTTGGGCGCATCCAAATGCTGGCACCAAGGGGCTTAACCCACGGTGCGGTTGTTGCACCATTAAAATGTTGTTGATGGGAATATTTATATTTAGGTATTTATTCATGTATGTACCTATATGCAAAAGTGCATCTCCCTGGGGGGGGGGGGGGGGGGGGGGGGTTCAACCTAATCTACATTACTGGGGTCAGGTCATTACCAAACTGGCAGTTTTGTCATCGACAATATCCAGGTTAAATAGGTTAAATTATAACAATGCTTGATCGCAATGCACCTTTGCGTTGCAATTGAACAAAAAAGAAACCAGTCATATTCCAAGTCCCTTCAATTCAATTCCATTTATATATCCCTTAATCACAGGTACAGTCTTAACGGGCTCAACAGGAACCTATATGTATAGCTGTATTTAAGCCCTGGTAACCAAATAAGTCTCATAAGAGGAAGATGAGAAAGAAACAAACAGCCCCATCACCTTATTCTGATGAACCGGAAACCAGAGCAGGGTTCTGGTGCACTGTCAGCTCAGATCATGTCTTCATTTGTTGTCCAAGGCCTACTCCTGAGGGCGTGCTCGTATGTGTGTGTGTGTGTGTGTGTGCGTGCATGTCTGAGAGAGAGGGGGTGTGTGTGTGTGTGTGTGTGTGTGTGTGTGTGTGTGTGTGTGTGTGTGTGTGTGCGTGTCTGAGAGAGAGGGTGTGTGTGTGTGTGTGTGTGTGTGTGTGTGTGTGTGTGTGTGTGTGTGTGTGTGTGTGTGTGTGTGTGTGTGTGTGTGTGTGTGTGTGTGTGTGTGTGTGTGTGTGTGTGTGAGAGAGAGGGTGAGTGTGTGGGTGTAGGGGTGGTGAGGAGCCTGAGGGGTAGAAGTAACCGTCCAGTCTAATTTCCTGTGCTTTGGTGTTGACATGCTCACTCTTAGACAGGCCTCTATCAAGAGATCTGGTTGGATGCAGCAGCAATGGAGGCTGGCGGAGGATGGCGAGAACTAGCTCATGATAGCCAACCACTATCTCTCGCTCACAGTAGTTCTAACGCGAAGCAGAGCTAATTCTAATACTACTAGCACCACTACTACAACCCTGACTGGCCTTACTGCTAATAATTACAATACAAATATGAAGCATTATTATAATTATGATCATCATATTCATAGTAATAATATTTGCTTGGGATGTTGCTTGTGGAAAATAGTGGTTCAGTAAAAAAAAATAGATATATACACATGAATAAATCAGTATAATTACTTTTCACAAATTGTATTCATTAAATATGATTATGATAATTTGTTAGGATGTGTGTGTACTTGGGACTGAGGAGGACTGAACAAATGTTTTTATATTATTTATGACATTGACACAGCATTTTTCATCTCAAGGCCTTGACGAAATAAGTTGAATGAGTTTGACACGGTAACATTTGCTTACTTCAGCTCGCGCCTGATATTGGCATACAGTAGCGACCGCTGTGGCAATATTGACACAAAATGGCTGTGCGCAAACTGCACCTTCCCTTTGGACGTCCATTTATCCCCTGACTCTGCTTTAGTGAAAGAGGATCTATTTTGTAAAAGCTCTGCCTGGTCAAAGGCAGCAAACACAACAGCAATATTGAACATAATCACTAGGAGTGCGGACCATGAGCTTTTTACACATTTACAACAAGTGAAGCCTTAAAATGTGTGATTCTAGCTTGACAGCTTTTTTACGTTTTCCCTGAGCTTGAAAATGTGACACATAGAAATAAATAACTGAAGAGAAAAAATAGGAGAAAGTAAGAAAAGGAAGGAAAGAAAGAAAGAACCAAAGGACAAAAGAAAGAAGGAGCCATAGAGGGGAATGTAAGGGAATGTAAATAGACGCTGTATCGCGGTATCGCCTGCTGAGACACTCAAGACAAACATAAGTGAGCAACGAAAGCAGGGGGAGAGAGAGAGTGAGAGAGAGAGGGAGAGAGAGAGAGGGTGTGAGACAGGGAGGACACAAGAGAAAGGGTGAGAGACAGCGAGGAGGACAGCGAAAGAGAGAGATCAGCCCCACATCTGCCGTTCTCCAAACATGGCACCTCTCCATTTCGCCTGGCCTGACCTTCCCTGTAAGTACAGGCCCCGTGGTTTCTCCCCAGTTAAAAATAGGAGCCTGCTAAATTCTACACTTCACTGAATTATTTCAACTGAGAGGGCTCTCTCTCTCTCGCTCTCCTTGCTCCTTATTCTTCTCTCTGCGAAGACTGCCGCCTTCACCTTAAACCCCACTCTCTGCATATTGTACCGTCGACGTGCCAGGAATATGCCCAAAGGTGTGTGTGAGGGCCAAACTAAACCAACCTAGCCATATTTATCCCTGCCGTGCTTGTCAGCTTCCAACATCATTGGTGCTTTTACAAAGAGGAAATATAGATGTAAGAAGTGCAGGTGCAAACTACACAGAGGGGGTGAAGGGAATGTGGTGTGTCTCAGAGATTCGTGATTAGCAGAGAACCGCTGTGCAGAAGACCTAGGCATGAATAGCGGCTTTACAAGCTGTTAATAAGGATTATTTTTACACGTCTCTTCTTCATGCAAATGTGTTTTTCATGTGAACGCAACGCAGCTTAACAAGTGGGGAACTTTGATCATTTTATGTGGAATAATATCATGGTACATACTCCTTATAATTAGGTTTTACCTTGAGAATGTCACATCAGCGTTTCTTGTTATTAGTAACTTGAGTAAGTCAAGCCGTTCATAAAAACGTCAGCCAGGTATTTATGCCTGGGGTTTTACAGCTTGTTTCTGTAGCCTATTTTCTTACTTTCAGAAGGCATCGTTTAAGGTTCTTAATGATGCATCAATAACATTGTTCTGCTTCACTTGAGAACCAGGGTACCTTTCATAATACTCATTATGCAACTGTTATTCAATTCTGCAGATGCTTCGACCCCTGTGTATGTCAATTAACAGAACGTCTCCTTTGATTGGTCATTCCCTGATCATCAGATCCAAGCAGTTAAGTCCCAAAAAGGAATGATCTAATCTGATTTTATATATCGCAGACATGTTGGTACAAGTTACTAGGGACTACAGCGTCTGTGATGTACATAATCACCACAAAGAACATTTCCCTATGGTGTTACAGTTTTAAACTATGCACAAAGTTCTTCCTGAACAGGATTATGCATATTAATGAAAAACAGCTGAGAACCAGAGAAGCTGCTAATTAGCTCCCGAGTCACCAGCGCAGTTGGCATGGCAACAAATTATTCAGGGCCAGCCAATAGCCTTGGAATGGGCCATAAATCCAATTAACTTGCTCTGCAGAAAGATATTTGTTATGTACAATGAGTTGACCCCTCAATTGAAACACAAAGCGTAGTGTGAGTGTGAACTAGGTTAGATCGCTTCGCAGGATTTATACATACATTATAATATTATAATTCAGATACAGTTGACACTATCCACAGTTCCACACACTTTTGAACACTTAGTTTCTATATGATTGAAAAGCAAGCTTCTAATACACACATATTCTAATCATAATGGGCAAAGGCTTACTAAATATAAAACAATGAACCTAACATAGAAACGATATGATGTAAAATTCAACTGAAAGCACAACACACTCTTAGATAACAAGCGAAGGTGATGCGCAGTGACATCCTAGTATGTGTTGATGTCACTCACATACCCTCATTCACACCCCCTCCCCAAACCCCATCTTCACACACACACACACACACACACACACACACACACATGTTCACCAAACAATCACACAAACATTACTACAAGCATTACCTTTTTATTGTGGGCGTACCAGTATGTGAATTATATGAACTTGCCTCTTTTTGTGCAAACATACAATATTCTTCCTTTGTTTGTTCGTTAATGTCCTCAGGGCAGGGGGTGTTTCAGAGAGACTCTGCTTGGCGCCCCTCCGATACAAAACAACACAACCGCAACAACAAAGAGAGGCTGAATTAGCAGCATGTGGTGGTACAGTGCAGCTGCCCTCGTAAGGAGCTTTTAAAGCGGGCAACAAAGGCCCTTAAACGGCCCCTACATGGAGAATTACACGCTCCATGCCATGATGCAGATGAGGGCTAAGTGTGTGTGTGTGTGTGTGTGTGTGTGTGCATCTGATCCATGCATGTTTAGAAAGGACTGCATGTCTCCCAGTGTCATTGTTTACCGTTGATTACGTATACAAAACAATTTCTTTAGGTGTGTTCATGTGTGTGTGTGTGTGTGTGTGTGTGTGTGTGTGTGTGTTCTTGTATGTGTGCATGTGTGCATTCATGCATTTGTGTGTCTGTTCATGTATGTGTGTGCATGTATGCGTGGGTATGTGCGCCTCTGTGTGTGTGCTCGTGTGTGTGTGTGTGTTCATGTGTGTGTGTTCATGTATGTGTGTTCATGTGTGTGTGTTCATGTACGTGTGTGTGTGTTCGTTTATGTGTGTGTGTGTATTCATGTGTGCGTTTGTGTGTGTGTTCATGTATGTGTGTGTGTTCGTTTATGTGTGTGTGTTCGTTTATGCGTGTGTGTGTGTGTGTATTCACGTGTGCGTTTGTGTGTGTGTTCATGCATGCGTGTGTTCACGTATGTGTATGTATTGTGTGTGTGTTCATGCATGCGTGTGTTCACGTATGTGTATGTATGTCTGTGTGTGCTGCATGCTGTCTTCTCCACAGCTCCTATTAAGCTACAATGGGCTACAGCTGGGTTGATTGTGCCGTCGCTCCATCTCTACTCTTGTCGGGAGCCGGCATTCAGTGCAGATAATAGGCCATCGCCGCGCACCAGTCCCCCCCCCACCCCCCCCCAAGCACACACTGGCTGCCGCTATGTCTTCCCCGCTAACCCCAACCTCCTGTTCATACATCAACCGGATAAATCGCGGATCGTTTATTGAACGCATGCCCTGGGCCGTCACAATATCTATGTAAACTGATCACACATGCCCCAACAACACTATAAATAAGCGTGTTTTTTTCTTGACACCGATTGATTTTACGCACCGATGTCAAAGTTGTGCGTTGGTGTGATTGTGATTGTGCGTGCGGTGCCGATATGTTGCATAAGACATACGTGATTAGTCACGCATTTGCATAGTTTAGCAAAAGATAAATGCATCACCCCGACAATGCTCCTCATTGAGGTGAGCCGTGTGCCAATAACAGCGGCAGTGGCTCTCTGCACACCTTTCGCTAATTGCAAAGATAACACTTTTCCGATTCAACACCTGTAAACTTCGTAGAGACGTACACATGAATGACGTTCGGACAAAAAGAGGAGCGAACAGGAGATAGTGAGAGACAGTGCAGCGTGAGAGAGGGGGACGGTAGAGAGAGGGGGGAGGGATAGATGGTAGACCGGGAGGGAGAGAGATGGGGGAGAGAGATAGAGGTGGTCGACTGTGAGAGAACAGTGGCGACAAAAAGACGTTCATCTTGTAATTGTGTCTTTGTTCGCACGCTGTGAGAACCAGAGTTAATTGGGGGGAGCACAAGGAGCTGCCAGCAGATAGACGGATATTTCAGGAGAGGGAGAGGCAGAGAGAGGCAGAGAGAGAGAGAGAGAGAAAGAGAACATAATTTATGATCATTGGGTCGGATATGGATCGACAGGAAAAAAAAACATGTTAGCATTTTTTATTCAATACATTTGTGTGTGAACTGTGTGTGTTTGTGTGCATGTGCATGTGCATGTGCGTGTGCGTGAACACAGACACCAGCGATAAGATCCACTTGTTTAAATCCAGAGGGGGAAGAGCAGCTGTGGAGAAGGACACAAGTGTGTGTATGTGTGTGTGTGTGTGGATCTGATAAAGAGTCTTGTTGAACAAGCCAGTGAGGAGTCTTGTATGAACAAGCCAGTGAGGATGAGTTTGACATTGCTAATATGTGTCTCTCAAAGGCTCAGTATTTATGTGTGTGTGTGTGTGTGTGTGTGTGTGTGTGTGTGTGTGTGTGTGTGTGTGTGTGTAAGGGCGGGAGCTGGACGTCTTTTTGTGTCAGATATGTACGCTCTTATTGTGAAGGGAAACTGAGGAACATTAGCATGAGAAAGACGGGCTAGGGCTGCGGCGCGGATCGCCAGGAACACGCCGGAAGAAAGCGCATATAGATACAAAATGACAGCCAGCTCATTCACACACAGACACACACACAGACACAAACAGACAGACACACACAGACACTCACACAAACAGACACATGGGCGCGCACTCACACAAACACATGGTCGCGCACACACACACACACAGAGACACACACACTCACACAAACAGACACATGGGAGCGCACACACACACAGACATTCAGAGACACACACAGACACACACAAACACACACAAACAGACACATGGACTCGCACACGCACACACACACACACACACACACAGGTGGGCGCCACTGATATCAATACAGGGCAAAAATGTGATTCCGTGCACAAACATGAACATTTGCGTGAATCTCCATCCTTGAAAAAATGAAATATAAATTATTTTATAGGAATTTTGAATACAATTTCCGCTCACCAAATGATGTCTAGGTTTGTTCTCTCTTTGTCTTTCCTTTTTCCCAACCCTCAGTTCCTTGTACGGCGTTCCTCGCTTTGATCTCCCCTGGCTTTTTATGTGTGTGCGTGCACGCTTTTGGGCGCGTGCACGTGTGTGCATGTATGTGTATGGGAGTGCGTGCCACCCGCGTCTACGTTATCGCCTCGTGTTAATGCATGTGCACGTAGATCTGTGGCATCCCGTAATTAGAGAGTAGAGGCCTCTTGTTTTTAAGATCCTGTTTCAAAGCCAAAGAAACAGAGAAGGCTTATTTTGGGGTCGGGACGCGTTGTATTCTTTCCCCTTAAAAGCCTGCAGTGCAAAACACACACTAACGATGGCTGACAGCACGACTAACAGGCCTGCAGCCTATGACGAATACAAAGAGAACGTTTGACATTGTTTGGTAAAATGGCGTTGTTAGGACCAAATTCATTCTGATGTCTTCTTGATGTTATTATTTTTTGTTAAATTTTCATGTGTATGATTAAGTGTGTTCCTATTTTCTTTTGTGTCTCACTCGATGAAGGCTTTAATGAGGTAATGATTTGAGGGCATGTGCTGCTGATGGCCTGAAAAATGTGAACGCTTCGGAACCCAACAGCGCCTCCCTGTGGTGAAACGGTATTTCCACACAAAGCTCATTAAAACCGTCATGTATTCAGTTAGGATTAGGTCTTCTCTTTTAAATCAGGTCAACTGACGCTACACAAGGGATTTGAATAATAATTCCAGGCACTCATCTAATTATGATTTATAGGATCTTTGTCTTGTTTCTACAGTAGGCATATAGATGTCCATTTAAGCTGCCTCACAGTGCATTGATGAAAATGGGCCAGATTTGTACCATCTTCCTGCGACAATGACTTACTAGCTTTCACAAATTACAACTGACCAAGTTTTGAATACACTTAAAATATATGATGCATAATGTCAAATACAATTTAATACTAAAACTAGAAAGCGTTTTGTATGGCTAGAGGAATCCAAGGTACATTTTCCAAAGAATGTGAGTCAAATAGGCTATAATAATGGACAATAAAAGGCCTATCAACAGTAGTTTCAAGTAGGAGCATTTACCATGGAATGGAACAGTGAGATGACTCTTCAAAACAGCCTATTGGTTGCATGGAACTGCTTTTTTTAAACTAACAAAAAAAACAAATTGCTAGCAGTAAAATAAGAAAAATTGTAATGTAGGTTATGAAAGGGGTCGAAAAGAATGCAATGCATTAGTAAACGGTCTATAATAGAAACAAAAGGTCTGTGACATCTTTGGTAATTGTACCAAAACATCAGACTCTATTATAATATTATAATAGATATAAGCCTTGTTAATATAGCTCATCAAAGAATGAATCCATGCAGCTACATTCTGCATCGCTCAGGCACGCCAACCCATTTAGCCTTCATGGTAAGGGCGTTTCCCTTGACCCACAGGATGATAGAGTGGAATATACTGCCCTCTAGTGTTGTTAAATGATAGCAGCATGTTAGTCGGTGGAACACATTTATTATAATGTCATGACTCATGTCATTCAATTAAACCATTTATTTCGACAAGAGAGGGAATATTGTATTGTTATGCAACAATTATTTACCTTTAGCGATGACAATTCAGCTGCACGTCCACTACTCATTCAATTTAAACTAACCCAACTCATTAAGGTTGATAGGTGAATATACACACAGCCTCACCCAACTATGCACACAAACACACCCACTCAGATGCCAACATGTATAGGCCAAATCAGTCTCAAGCACACATGCACACAGACAGTCCAGAGGATGGTTCCTGTGTGTGTGTGTGTGTGTGTGTGTGTGTGTGTGTGTGTGTGTGTGTGTGTGTGTGTGTGTGTGTGTGTGTGTGTGTGTGTGTGTGTGTGTGTGTGTGTGCGTTGTAGACGAATGATAAATTACAGGCCACTTCACCTTCCCTCTCCTTCAGTTTGACACGAGCTGAGTTATGGTGAACTACAGCCCTCCCATTCTGCAGCACCACCAACAATATGCATGAAACATTACACCACTATCACATAGCAATTCTTATTAAAGGTGTATTTCAGTGGTGTTAGTCTGTTCAAATACAAAGCAGACAACATGTGCCGGTCTAAATTAATTGTAGTAACAATACAGATTGTAAAAGAAATGTGATGCAGCCATCATCTTGTATAGTATAGGAACAATGAGGAGGGGAACATTATATAATAGAGAAATATGCATGTTCTGTGTATTGTAGACAATTAAAAGCATTGCATTATGTTTTTTTAATTTGCATTGGCATTCAACTAACCCCTGAAACTTACAGAGTAAGCCACACAACCCGTTATGTTCTAGGATTTTATGAAATACAATTGATAGAATACAATTGTTAGCATATACATTTAAAAAGGTATTTGCACACCAAGACATCTTCGGAAAAGCAATTGTGTCTAAAGTCCATTATAAAAGCAATTGAACAGGTTTGAGGTGAGGCAAGCCAATGCCTGAACCTTAACACTGAACCCCAGCTCTGAAACCTCCTAAAGGCATGGAAAAACTCCTGCAGCCGGAGAAGAAATAACCCTTCATATGGGACAGAAGTGTGGGATCCCTCTTTCCAGGCAGGTAAGAGTAAAGAGAATGGTGACGTTGTGGTGTTAGCTCACAGACAGACATGTTGGCAAGGCAAAAAGACTCCCAACATTAGTGTGTAGATAGGGTTGTCTGGAACGAAGAGCACTTAATGCTTTCTTGTTTTTTCCTTTACCTTCAGCACGTTCAAGCTATTTTCCGCAAAGCTTCAAAGCTTGTGTCCACGCAAGGGGGAGTGCTCTCTCCCACAAAAAAGCATCTCTCCTCAACTGCTTGTTTGCAGTCAGCCTTCACTAACATGATTGTGTTACGTAAAATAAGTTACGGATGTGCAAAAGTCATCTACTTGCCAGCTCACATAGTGTTTGTATGTTTTAGGAAGTCAGCTGTAGGCCCGCCAAAACGCTAGCCCGGGTATACCCATGCTGCTTTGCGCACAATTTCATTTTGCGCTGCAAGGCAGCCTGGATTCCATGGATCCGAATTTGGCCTGAGATAGGGAACCAATAACAGAACCGTGGGGGACGGCAAGACGATGACGACGTCTATTCGACACACCCTTCTTCCTCATCGAATTTCTGTCACTCTACATACCTCATCTGGTATAATTGATACGATTGGCTATGGGCTACGTACAGACTCATATGACAAGACATTCGTAGCACCAAATAAACGGCAATCGTAAACCACGCCTCAAATACAAGAAAATGATCTCAATGTAGATTGAGATGAGGTCTGGCGTTAGCCAGGCTACCAAAACGCCACAGAAGACAAAACGCATCAGAAGACAAAGATTGCACATGGTACTCTATGCATATACTGCAGCATTAGAGGTTTACTAAATGCATAATTCTCCAAACTGGCAACAACTCTCCTCTGCAGAAAGAACACAAAACCTCTAGACTGGAATCATTTTATTCCAGTAAGAACGAAAAACAATAACCAGAACCTCACTTTGAGCTGAAGATCTTGTGGTCTTCAGCTCAAATCATCTTCTCATTTTAAAACCCATCCATCTGACCTACCTTGAGATTACCTTGTGGTATGGTGCTATTTATCTTTTGTACCATTAATTTGTTCATTCATTCATTGCAAATTTCCCATTTCCTCACTCACACAAATGATCACACACACACACACACACACACACACACACACACACACACACACACACACACACACACACACACACACACACACACACACACACACACACACACACACACACACACACACACACAATAACATTAACATAAAGTTTTTTTGCATAAAAATGGAAGATTGGGCCTTACAGTTTGCAGTTTCTTCTTCGTAGTTTAATTGGGTTGCTCCCAGAACAGCAATTTCTTCTTCACAGCTGGCCTGTGAACGAGAGTAAGGAGTCGATTAGTTTGAGTTAAAAGGAACCACGGCAATGTTGCTTTCTTTTCATATTCACTGGTCTGGTGGTGTATATATGCACGCATACTCACTAGGAGAAAGATTTTCCGGGTATACTCGATTAGAAAAAGAGGTACACCATTCTAATGGAAGCATGGCCAAATCCAATGATAAAATGCTAATGCTTGATGTCAATTTGGTCAGGATAGACTATGCCGCAACAAACGTGTGTCTGTTTCAATGTAGCCTCGACTTGCACTACACTATACTATAGGCTACTTTAATATAGTACTTTTGTAGCCTACATAGACTATAATGTAACATGATTGTCAAGTTTCCTCTTAGCATTTCTAACATATTAATTCGCTTAGTTGACTTCAGAAAAACAAATGTCTTACTCACAGCAAGTCCTGAGAAGTTTGCAGGTTTACTTTGAAAAAGACTTCGTAATTAACCTGTGAAACATATAAGTGGATCATTCATTAGTCAAATACACATTATCCAGAAAATGAAATACAACTAAACATGCCCTTTAAGATGAACTTGTCTTTGTCTTTCACATGTGACACAGCTAAATGGCGGGGAATCCGATGTAGCGCGAGCCGCAGGGGAACAAGTAGGCAGGCTACAACTAAACGAAGCGGCAAACTAACTCCTACCTCACGTTATAGCCTACCTATAGACTTACGTTCTAACTGAACTTAAATAAACGATAGACCTTGGTAGCTTGCACGCCATACCAAGCTGTGCTGCAGAATACACCTTTGCTCGGAGAGGACCTTTCCGCCAAGTGGCTTCGTATGTTAATTTTAAACGCACAACGCCAGCATTTAATCTAAATACTTTTAGAGAATAAATATAAATGGGCCTATGATATAGGCCTAGAGTATAAAACACTTTTTCCGGCGCATTTCTTTGGAGAGCGGAAGTCAGGTGCACCGTCCCCTCACCGTGTATTTTGTTTGTCGGCTGTTTTCCTAGTCCTCCTTTTCGACCACCAGCATCACCTGGACGGCCGTGGTACAGCAACCGGCATGTACAGACGGTACTAGTAGATGGCCATCTAAAGATCAAACCGGGTCAAACTAAGTAGGCTACACAGAGTCTATGTTAGGGGTGGCCACTTACAGGAAATACTACAATGTAACAACATTTTACTAGATTAATCTGTTATTCACGTGGCTTAAGAAACAAGCCATTCGGTAATTTAGTGTCCGATTTCGGTGGTTTGAATGTGTTGCAGTAGCTGAGCCTGGCCACTGAGGGGCAGTAGGGAGACTAAGGAACGCATAGCTAAGGCAGGTTGACCCCTCTGTTGAAAATGTATCAATAAAAATTGTTGTTGTATTATTTATTCAGTTCATAATGATGCGACTCTTCAAATGCAATACAGTGCTATAATAACACACAATTAGATTAAATAAACCATAATAAAACATGCGTAACATACCATACATAAGTGCGAGAATACAATCAAACGCACCACAGGGAAGGAATTTAATAATATAAATAAAAGAATGACATTCAAAAAGGTATAAGCGCTCTGAGTGGGAAGGCAAACGGTAAATCAAAAGGCAAAACAAATAGCAATGCGGGATCATAAAAGCAAAATAAGTAGGATGATAAACAAATATCATGATTTTCACCTATTATTTCTGCTGCAATGTCAGCATCTACAGCTACTCTGCAGCAGAGAAAGAAAGAGAAAGAAACCTAAGTCCAAATTATACATTATTATTACATTGTTTGTGTAACAATCGAGACAATTTGGATGAAAAGTAAAGGTAAATGATGGAAATGTAATATAAAGAGAACATGTTATTAATTTGAGGTTGGATCAATCTAACTCGGCCGG